>NC_028639.1:32562799-32590154 GCF_001406875.1 Solanum pennellii | reverse complement strand
TTTCAGAATTCTAAGTGTTTTGGAACGAGACTCCCTCGACGGTCCGTCGTGCCCATGACGGTCCGTCGTGGGATCCGTCGTCTCAGCCAGTTTTTCCAGAAATAAAATCTGCTGCTCAAAACGACTAAACAGGTCGTTACATATTTGAAATAAGAGATTCCATTTAATCATTTACAACCTCTTTCCAAAAAAAAAAATCATGTGAAGATAATGCTTCTTTCATAGTTAGAGGGTCATCTTCAACATTAAACACATAAAAATCAGGACCAAAATCTTTTTCTACTCTAGCTCTTTTACTTCTTCTTAACTCAAAATCATCAACTTCTTTATTTTTCAAAGTAGAAGTACAAAAACTAGATAGTGACAAAATATTTTGATCAATCCTTTGACCCCCACTATTTTTAGAATCAAAAGGAAATTTATTCATGAAAAATAGAATCACCAAATTCTATAACAATATTATCTTCAAGATTAAAAAATCTATAAGCTATACTATTTGAAGCATAACCAAGAAAAGCACAAATAATAAATTTCTTACCCAATTTTATAATCTTGGGATCCATTAGCCTCACAAAGGCTACACAACCCCAAATTCTTATATATCCCAAAATTGGCTTGTAACCATTCCAAAATTTAAAAGGTGTCAATTTAGACTTTTTATGAGGCACTCGATTCAACACATAACAAGCAGATAAAAAGCTTCACCCCAAAAATTTAAAGGTGCACGTGACTCAATAAGCATGACATTGGTCAAATCAACCAAAGTTCTATTTTTCCTTTCTTCTACGCCATTAGATGAATGAGAGTAAGGAGGATTAGTTTCATGAAATAACAAAATAATTCAACTCATTTGACTCATATTCACGATCTCTATCACTTTTACTTTTTTTAATTTTTCTACCAAATTGATTTTCAACTTCATGGAGATAAGTTTTAAAATTTTCAAAAGCTTCACTTTTATTTTTCATCAAGTAAACATATGTCAACTTAGAAAAATCATCAATGAAAGTGATAAAATATCTATTACCTCCACGAGTTAGAGTTCCACCAAATTCACAAATATCAGTATGAACTAATTCTAACAAATCATTTTTTCTTTCAACTTGAAAATGAGACCTTTTAGTGATCTTGACTTTACTACAAGCCCAACACTTTAATTTTTTTTTAATCATTGGAGTTAATCCTAAACTACTAATGATTCCAACATAACGATCATTAATATAACACAAACGAGCATGCCAAAAATTGGTAGAAGAAAGCATATAAACAGCAGTAGAATTCAACTTAAACATCCCATCACATGCATACCCATTCCCCCAAAAAATGCCCTTCTTCACTATTACATATTAATAAGATTCAATAATTTGTTTAAAGACTGCTTTATTAAAAAGAAAACTAGACATCAAATTTTTTCTCATAGAAGGAGTATAAAGTACATCTTTCAAAGTTAATACCCTTCCCGAAGTAAAACACAATTCGACATCTCCCTTTCCTAGCACTTGAGCAGTGTGAGCATCACCAAGCATAATGGTTTTGGACTCCTCAGAACGAGTATATTTTTTAAGCCAGTCTTTGTCATAACAGACATGACAGTTTGCACCAGAATCAGCCCACCATCCATCGACATTTTCAATCATGTTTATGTCGGTAATCACTGCAACAAAAGGTTCTTTGGTAACATTTGTCTGAGGGTTCGGACCACATTTATAGAATCTACAAAATCGAGCAATATTCCCACTCTTTCCACAAACAAAGCATGGTCCCTTTTCTTGAACTTGTTGATTTTGTGCTTGGTTATTTTCACCATTATTTTTCTTGGGAGGTCTACCATTGTTTTTCTGGAATTTTTTCTTCTTAGACTTTAAAGAAGTATTTTTGTGAGTTCCAAGAGTAGCATTAATTAAATTTAACTTTGATATGATGTTGTTCTCTTCTGTTTGTAAAAGTGCATCTTGGCCCCTTACTTCTTCTTCCATGCAGATTTTCATTATCATGGTTTCAAGAGAGGTTTCCTTTTGTTTGTGGCGCATAGTTTTTTGAAATTCCTTCCATGAAGGTGGAATTTTATCTACTATGTCACAAACAATAAGGTTATCTCCAATTTTAACCTCTTTGGACCTAATCTCTCAAACAATCATGATAAAGTCTTGAGCTTGGTCTACCATCGATTTATCGTCCAACATTTGGAAACGAAAAAATCTACTAACCGCATATTTTTTCACTCCCGCTCTTCGATATCATACATACTCTGCAATGCTTTTCAAATTTTCTTTGCACTAGAGTAAGTTTAATCATAAAAATCATAAAAATTATCAGAAAGACAATTAAGAATATAATAGCGACACTTATAAGAATCTCCCTCGTACTTTTTCACTTTCTCTAGATGAGAGATAGTTTCATCATCACTGATAGAGGTGATGTCTACTTTATTCGGATTTTCTTCTCAATTAACACATAAGAAACATTGAGAAGACTTAACAGAAAAGTACTTTACCCTTCCATTTCTTGAAATGGTTACCATTGAATCGAAATGGTTTGTTGAGGTCTCCCATCTTGACATCCGCAGTTTTTTCAATTGTATCCATAGTGAATCTCCTTAAATTGTAGTGAAAAACTTAAAATATAACAAAAGAACAAGATTACAATTGAAAATAAAATGAAGAAATAGCTGAAACACGGATTTCTCGCTCTCTTTAAGGAGATTCAAGCCCAATGTCACAAATGTTTTCACTGCTCCAGCAGTAGTCCTCTTTGACTTGTCCCCTCCAGGATACAACAACCTATTCACAAAAAGATAACTCAACAACTCTGGACAAGAGTTGAGTCTAAAGCTCCACAAAAGAACACCTCCCTTCAACTAATAAGAACTCTCTTTTTGACAAACTTTATCACTCTATATTTTCTCTTGTGTATTGTATTTCTAAACCAAATGAAGACCGCCACTATTTATACTAGAAGAAGTCTTCTTAGCAATGAATAGGAAGATAATGGTGTAGTAAATAGCGAAGGTAATGACCTTAGGAGTTACATATGTTACAAGTTATAATGGAGAATAAAGAGAAAGAAGTAAACGAGATACAATGCAAACAACCACCAACGGCTTGTACCTTCTGCAGTTGCACCAATGAATTAGTAATATTTTATTACCATATGGAGTAATGCACCAATTTAAACGTCCAAATGGCAGCAACAAATGCAAAGTCAACCAATGCATTATTTTAATGCAATAATGAATAGAGGAAGTAATAACTTAGAGGCGAACGGTCAGTGTGGCAATGCAGGAAAATGTAATATTTCTATTAATATTAAAATTCCTCTACACTAACACTAAGGAATAAGCAAGAATCACCTCCCAAAGCTCCAAGGGTCTGGAAATGTGATTTTTGGGAGAAATACCGAATTTGAGTTCTGTCCAGGTGAATCTCACTCATCGCGATCATGAGCCACTAATTCTTGCGATTGCAAAAAGTCATGGAAGAAATATCGTGATCATTAGACACTTTGTCCAGGATCCTGAAGGCTTAGAGAAAAGGGAGTTCATCGTGAACGTGAGCCTGTGGGCCGCGATAACGAAGGCCACAAAAAGACACATCTTGATCGTGAGATAGAGGATTGCGATCATAAAGATAAAATATTACCTGCACCAGAAGCTGAAAGTCAACAACTCCATTTCAAATAAAAATTCTTCGACTAGACCCTCGATAATCGTTTAAGTTCCGATAAAAATAAACTGGACACGCTACATCATTAGAATCAACATTCTGAACTCAATGGAATCTTTGAATTTATGAAAAGATGTCAAATAACAAAATTACCCTCATGGACAACTCTTAAGAATAAAACTCAAATTTTCTTCCAAACTCAATAAGGTCTCATAAACCTTACAAACCACCTAACTAGATCAAACTTAACATTTCAAACGCGACGAAACGAACGAAAATCCCATCCAACGCTTGGAACTCCAACTGTTGACCAAAGACAACTCTATCCAGAATTTTCAACTCACGAGGGGTCAAATTACTAAAAACACACTTGATCGCATCGGGGACTACAACAACCATTCTCAGAACACAAACTAAGCATGAAAACTCTAACGGAAAGGATAAAATGGTCAATTATTAATTGAAAATAATTCACAAGAAATGAGACATTACACAGACTATACATAATATAACTCAATAGGATTTTCAGCCACTTCTTTAAATCCCTAGAAGAAGTGTTTGAAAATATGACACAATGAACACATAAATAATATGCACATAAATATAAGACATAAAAAAATGTGTCCTTTAACTTGGTGTTATTTCACATTTATACCCTCAACTTTAACAGTACACAAGTAGGCACTTGAACTTGTATAAAGTTGAATAAGTAGACACTGAGTCCTACATGACCTATTACACGTAGGACACCACGTAAGACACAAATTACCATGTAAGATGTCACATAGGACATGTGTGTCTATTTATTCAACTTTATACAAGTTTAAGCATCTACTTGTGTACACCCAAAGTTGAATGGAATAAACTTGAGCTGATGTCATGTTAAAAGACATTTATGTATTATGCATAAATATAACTTATGGAAAATTGTCATATTTACTTCTATACTCTAACTAAAAGGTTATATTCACCCTCCCTTATAATTTTTTTAATATATTTGCTCTTGTCATCTAACTTTGAGTTCATATATACCCTTCATCCGTTATCTAACTCGAGAAAACTGAGAGGAAGGTGACAAAAAGAGTAGAAATTAAAATTGGTGACAAGTTTGACTGAGCAAAGTCAAATTATTTTTTGATTGATGATTAAGATAATTGGAGTGTAAAATATAAGTTTTAAAACTTCTATCTTTTAAAAGATATTCAAATAAACCCAATTACCAATTTTCTTCCCTCTTCTCTTAAAGGATGGGTATCTTCATTGTTGCGACTATGTGTGTCTCCATTGTTGCGACATCCCAATAACCATCTTCTCAAGTTGAGACAACTTCAATCTATCATCTTCGTCTTCATATTTTTCTTCACCGTCGTCATCTACCCCTCAAGGTAACTATTTTTCCTTTTCTTTGATAGTTTGGGTTTTGAAATTGTAAAGGTTGAAGATCGATTGAGTTGTTTTTATATATAAATTTCTGTGTTATTTTGAATTATAATCTTTTGTTTCCATGGCAACTCCTCTTATAAATTATTCAACAAAACTCAAGCTAACAACTGAAGAAAAGAATCAAACATTTTTTTAAAAATTCAACATATAAGTAACCTCAATAGTTGTTCTAGAGGATATCAAACTAAATCTTGAATTTCTAAGCATGACTCATTAAAGGGAAATACTGAACTTTTATTTCCTTAAAGTCACAGATCTCAAGGGAATTGATTAAAGCAAAAGAGACAAAGTCAGGTGATATTATACGACCAAGGTGGATATCTAACATGGATTTTCCTTGAGAAAATCAAATTTGCAGAAAACAAATGCTGAAACATCCACAACTAAGAATCAAAATACGAACAATTTCCAAAGAATTTTTCAAAGCTTTTTAAAAATTACAATAAAATGGAGGTTCCAATGAATACTATTACTAGTACTAGTACTAAGTAGGCATCTTTTTTATTATTATTGTAGGAATTTTGTTGATATTTCAGATTTAGCTAAATGATACTGGTGGAAGGTAACCAAACTTCTGATTTATTACATGCATTATTATAACAAATAGAAAAGAATGGAAATAAGAGATTGCTCTTGTGACTTGGAATGAACCTTTATTGATAGAGGAAAGGAATAACGATGGATTTCTATAGGGCATCGTCACTTGGGTGGGTTTGGATTGACTTAAAGTTGATCAATCTAGATTTAAATATTTTTTAGATTTATTTTGGTGTCTGCAAATGCGAAAAGTGTTTAAGCTAAAATAAGTATAAGTTGGGGTTGTCATGTTTTATTTTTATTTGATATTATTATTAAAAAATTAAGCCATGTTTTTTTATTTCAAATTTATGTTATATATATGCATTGAAAATTTATATTGTTTACATTATATCTTACTTAATTACATCATAGAAGGAGTTCGTAAGAAGATGATGCATGTAACTACAAGAAGTGTTGTGATTATTACATTGAGTGTTATGATTATTACAACAAGTGTAGTGATTGTTACAATAAGTGCCGTGATTATTACAGCAGTTGCTATAATATAATTTTGAAAAAGCACCAGTTGTTATATTTATAATTATTTACCCTATTTCGTTATGTGGTTTTGAAAGTAACCTTCAAAATTATATAAATGGATAATGAATTTATTTTTGTGTTATTACATTTTGATTTTATTATTTTTACATGTAGATTGTGCATCTATGACTCTAAGTAAAAAAATGAACAACTCCTGCTAAAAGTATATATAAAAGAAGAATCAGTATACTGGTCGGCGATGCGCCGAGTGCTCCTTTCAGTCGCCTTCTTGTCTTGGATTTTCACCACATCTTTTTCATAACTTTATGTGATCAAAGTCGACATCACCGAACCATTTGACATGTCGATGAACCAAGTATTGTCATTAAGTTGGTCTAATCCATGGGCTGGCTTGCTGAAGGTCCACTTGGCGAGTCGCCGAGTAGCTTTGACAAGTACTAACCTTGATTTTCTTCATATATTTTTTTTAACTTTTTTGCTCCTTTTTGCCAGGTAACACCCTTGCCTTGCTATTTTGTCTTCATTATTGCAAATTAACATTTTAACATTAGTTTAGAGAATAAAATAGGTATTGAGGGCACTAAAACTTTGAATCTTAAGCCCTAGATGAGTTGAAATCTCTGACTCATAACATACCCATTACAAAAAAGGATACATATCCTATTGCTGAGTCATCTCCGGCCAATCCTTCACCCGATATGTGAAGCCAATTAGGTATGCAAATTACAATTTGGAATCAATGACTGATAGGTATCCAAACTTAAGAGGTTCTTTTATTGTTAACTTGGGATTATGTAAGTTTTTTCAACTTTAGAAAGATTTAAATAAAATAAAAATTGGAATAGTTCTTTCGATCGTCTATTTTTAGAAGTTACTTATAACTTGACGATACTAGTATAAGATTTCAAATGTTTAGTTTACCAAATTCTTTGACGTCAAATTTATAGCCATCAAAAAGAAGAAATTTGGATATATTACAGTGGCATGGAATTTTTTTTTTGGAATGAAAAAGTTTGCTATTGACTTAAGTTGCCACAAGGAAATGTGTATGATGATGAAAAAAATGTTAACTAAGATAAAAAGGTGACGATGAAAATTCTTGAGGCAATGAGCAAGATTTGTAAGAGAAATTAGTTTAATGAACATCTCCAATAAAAATATCTTAGTAAAGGTGTAAAATATTGTTGTGCTTGCTTTATTTTGTTCATAGCATTCTTTGGGGAAAATATTTGAATACAAATATTCTAAAAAGATGGATTTTTCTCTAGGCCGATAGAGAAACATTTTTTTCTTATCCATGGGGTTGTATTAGCTATGAAATTACAATTAAGCATCTATTGAAAGCGGTGAACCACTTTGAAGCACTTATGAGGCTGTGCGCACCCCACTATTATGTCCACCAACCGATGAAGTGTGGCAAGCCTCGAGAATCGCATATACTTTCACTTTCGATACACACCTTCTTATTGTATGATCTACACAATCTCCAAAATAGGTATGGTTCATCACATAAGTACCTATTTACATCGAATAAGAACCTCTTTTGTTTCAAAAATTAAGGCCTTCGGTCATAATCCCACGCACTACATAGTTAGAAGTCAGCATACAAAGGTGAATTTCCCTGGATTATCCTTATGACTGACTCTTTGGGTAATTCTTCCACAATGTCCCTCTCACCGAGACAAACAATATTTGTTTCTGGCTGAGACAAGTGATCTGCCACTTGGTTTTCACACCTCTTTCGATATTTTACCTCAAAATTTAACTCTTGAAACAAAAACACCCACCGAATTAGCCTTGTCTTTGCATCTTTCTTATCCATCAAATATCTAATTACAACATGATCCATGTGCACCATCACTGCAGTACCCAACAAATACGTTCTATGTTTTTCAAACGCATACACACAACTAGCAATTCTTGCTCCGTGACGATTTGATTCTTTCAAGCCACATTAAGGTCTTGCTTGCATAATAAACCACATGAAATAGTTTTCCTTTTCATTGATCAAGAATTGCCCTCAAAGCAACATTACTGGCGTCACATATGAGTTCAAACGGAATAATCCAATCGGGTGTAATAATGATCGGGGCTGACTAGTGTTTCCTTCAAGCACAAACATGCTTTTAAGAAAGTGTCATTAAAGTTGAATGTAGATTCCTTCTCTAGAAACTTACAAATAGGGTTGGAAAAATATTTTATAAACCGCCTGTAGAAATCCAGATGGCCTAGAAAAATCCGGACACCTTTTACCAAAATAGGAGGAGGTAGTTAGCTTGATCCACTTAAATTCCTTCTCCTAGAATTTTATACCCTAAAACAATGTCCTCCTTAACCATGAAATGACACCTTTACCAATTTAGAACAAATTGGTTCCACACACATTTGTAGTACCTGACAAATGTGTTCAATACATGCTACAAATGAATCACCAACAACCAGAAAATCGTCATAAAGTTTTCCATTGAGTCTTCAACCATATTTACAAAAATAGAAGGCATACATCCTTGGAATATTATCGAAGCATTGCACAACCCATAAGACATTCTCTTGAAAGAAAAATTTTCACAAGGACATGTAAAAGTAGTTTTTTATTAATTTTCTGGTGCAATTAAAATCTTGTTGTACCTGGAATACCCATCTAAAAAGCCATACCATCCAAGCCTCGCAAGTCTATAAAGCATTTGTGTCACACCCCAAGCCTACACCCTGGGCGGGGCTGGCCCCAACCGAACCCTTGGCATGGCTTACTTACTTAGTGAAAGACTAAAGTTATCAAATATAACTTATATAAAACCTAGAATGTTACAAAGAAAACATTCAACCAGCCAATAAGGCAAACTCAAGTTTCAACATAAGATCATGAAAATGAAAAGACTCAAGAACTAATATATGACTGTTTATGAATCCTTTAAAACAAATGATATGGACGTCGGGGAAAGACCCACGACATCCAAATTAAGTATCTAATACTAAAAGGGATCCTCCGAAAAGCAAGGAAGCTCACCACAAAACTCTTAATGCTTAACTGGATCAACAAAGCGTTTGATGTTGATCCTAGTTACATATATCTGCATCATTAAAAGACGCATGCCAAATGGAATTAGTACATTAAATGTACGAGCATGCGAGGGGAATACTAAAAAAAGACATAAGCTTGAAAGGAACTGAAGGAACAAACCTGGTCTCAAGTAAACTGAACTCATTTCAATATAAAACAATAATGTAAATTCAATATAAATAAAAGCTTTTAAAGAACTTTATGTATTTAGAAATACAATAATACTCTAGGTGTATGCAAAAATACAAAATAAAATCTGAATGTATACAAAAGTACAAAAATACTGTTGTGGGATTTTTCTAATAGACAATTATCGCGTAAGAGTAATTATAATGATACATCATTTTGCCTCACACTGCCAAGACTATCCTATACCTTGACAAGGGTATAGAAACTTACTACTAATTTCATCCAATATTATATGTTAAAAAGCACTAAGAAATCATCTAAAAATTATGACACTTTTCTACCCATGATGGCTACATAGTTTATGGGGGCTGGGAGTTGTCTGAACTGTCCTCCATATCGGTGCTGAATACTACTACCAAAATATGATACTAGCTCTTATGCTTCAAAAACATTTTTCTTTCTATGATTTGAGATGATTTATCAAAACCTTAGCTCAAAGGCTATCTTGAAAATCAAAATTTCCTCTCTTTCTTAATTGTAAAAGCATTACTCTTTACTAAAAACTAGCTCAAAGGCTCTTTGGGAATCCGAGTTTCCTTTCTTATTTAAATGTGAAACGTTTTAAAATCTATGTGAATAAATAGTTCCATATACTCTTTAAAGAAATAAACTTCAATTTTTACTCTTTTATCTCTAATCAACTTGAACTTTAAGTTTTACAAGAAACTTAAAACATTTGGAAAAGACTTCTGGAAAACTCTAAGAACTTCTTTTAACTTGACTCTTACTTCTCTTAACTTTCCTTGAATTAATTTATGGATTTAAGAGTCATGATCTCATGTTATGGATGATTTCATGTTGTTTAAGTGTACCTTAGAGTGTATGAATCAAGTAGGAAATATAGGTATGTTTCAAAGGAACTACTACCAAAAAAATGGGAAAGAAGTAGAAGACCTGGCGTCCCTAGCACGGGAGGCCATACCCAAAACTTCAGAGCTGAAGTTTTGGTGTCAAAATTTTAGAGAAATCTTTTGAGCGCGTTGAGATACGCGACACCTCACCCCCATTCCCCAGATTTTTGACGAACTTCCTTGGTCGTGTTTAAATCTAAACTTCTTAACTCAATTGGGTCTTTTTTCAAACACTTAGATTCGACTATATAACAAAAATATGCAAGAATCTCATCAAAGCAACACCTAATTTCATGAATTTGACCCAAGAACATCTTAACAACTCATCAGTCAAGATTCAAACAAAACTTTGAACAATATTCACCAAGAACTCAATTTCACTTATCGCAAGAACGATAATATGCTAAAATAAATCATTATTGGCGTGTGGGCGAACTGACCCAATGCTATGTGATCTCATATACCCCGTAGGGATCACCCCTTTACGAAATCCACAAGAAATTCTTCAAGAACTTGACGATTTCCTTGCTTTTCCTTCTCTTTTCTCCTCTTCTTTTATCTTTTCTCAAAACTGTAACTTGCTTTTAGAAAGCGTCAACTGAATTCAATCAGCTTAGACCCCAACTTATATACCATAAACGAAAATAATTAATTAGGCGGTGAAAAGATCCTAATGACTTTCAAAAATCTGGTTTTGACTTTCTTTATCTAGACAACCCAACTTCAAATGGACATATCTCATTCATACGAACTCAAAACTGAGCAAACTCAGTAGCTTTGGAACGATAATCCAAATATATTAGTACGGTATATTTTAGAACACCTAACTTATCCTGATCTAAGAGATATGGTCTTTTATAGTTGACCCAAAACTCTTACTAATTTTCTGAAAATTCCAGATTTTTCATTTTCTTTAAATTTGACTCTTTCTAATTCTATCTCTTTCTAGTTCTTTCAAATAGAGAGATGTTACTATATATTCTCCTACGGAAAATTCATTCTCAAATGAGATTAATCTTAATAGTCTAAGGATGTAATATCAACCATTCAGTTCAAACACTCAACAAGCAAATCTAACACATCAAGCATATAAAATTAAAGAGTACTAAGAAGATAATTAGTACCTTAATTTGGAACTTCTCCAGATTCAAAAAGATGTGGATATCTCTTATTCATATATTTTTCAGCTTTCCAAGTAGCTTTCTCAAAAAATTGGTTCCTCTAAGAACTTTGACTGATGCTACCTTTTTTGTTCTCAACTAGCAAACTTGGCAATCTAGAATCTGAACAAGAATCTCCTCATAAAAGAAGCTATACTTGATATCAATATCTTCCGTTGGTATGATTAGTAAAGGATCTCCCATGCATTTCTTCAATACGGAAACATGATATATTGAATGAACCGCTACTAACTCTTTTGGTAGATCCAACCTGTAAGCTACATTACCGATCCTTTTGGATGTTCTTTAAGGGCCAATATAAGAGGAACTAAGCTTTACCTTCTAACCAAACCTCATAATATCTTTCATGGATGAAACTTTCAAGTAGACCCATAATCTACTTCACATTCTAACTCCCTTCTCCTAACATCAATATATGATTTCTGACAACTCTGCGATGTTTTCCACCTCTCTTGAATAACTTTCACCTTCTCCATAACTTGATGATCTAAGTTTGGTCCTATCAACCTAGCTTCACCAACCTAAAACCATCCAATAGGAGATATAAAGTTTCTCCAATAAAGAGCTTCAAAAGGAGCCATTTGGATGCTAGAGTGATAACTATTATTGTAAGCGAACTCAATAAGAGGTAGGTGATCATGCCAATTACCTTTGAAATCAAACACACAGGCCCTCAGCGTATCTTTTGAAGTCTGGATAGTGTGATCTACTTGACCATCTCTTTGACGATGAAAATCAGTACTTAAGTTTACCTTTGAACCCAAGCCTTTCTGGAATAACTTCCAAAACTATGCAGTAAATTGCACACCTTCGCTGAAATAATGGAAATGGAATTCCATGAAGTATTAATACCTCTTGAATGTATAACTTGGCATAGTCCTCTGCTGAATGGGTAGTCTTTAGCGGCAAAAAGTAGGCTGATTTTGTCATTTTATCGACAATTCCCAATAGGAATCATGTTGCCTGCGAGACCTTGGTAAACCTGTGATGAAGTCCTTATTAATCATCTCTCACTTCCATTCTGGAAGTTCTATATTCTAAACCATACCACCGGGACTTTTGTGCTCTACTTTAACTCGTTGGAAATTTGGACACTTAGCAACAAATTTTGCAATGCCCTTCTTCATACTACTCCACCAGAAAACTTCTATCAAGTCGGGATACATCTTTGTGGAACCCGGATGAATGTAATATCAGGAGCTATGAGCTTTCTCCATGATCCCTTTTTAGAGTTCATCCACCATGGTGCACACAACCTACCTTGATACCTCAATACACCATCTCCTCTTTGTTCAAAATCCAATACTTTTTGCTTATGCACATTTGCCTTCAATTTAAGCAAAATAAGATCTTTGTCTTGATTTCTTTTTACTTCTAATACTAATGATGATTCATCCCCATTCATCACCACTACGCCTTCTTCTGTGGAATCCATTAGTCGAACTCTTAAGAATTTTTCAAGCTCTTTCTTATCTTTCTCGAAATAGGCGGTACTACCCATCGACAACCTACTCAAGGTATAAACAACATTAGCCTTATCTGGGTGGTAAAGAATACACATTTCATAATCCTTGAGTAATTCTAACCACCTCTTTTGTTTGAACACCATAAGGATAATGGCGCCATATTTCTAAAGCAAAAACTACGACATTTAACTCAAGATCATGGATTAGGTAGTACCTGTCATGAACTTCTAACCGTCTGGAGCATAAGCTATAACTTTGTCATTCTGCATTAACACACAACCCAAACCAACTCTAAGCGCATCATAATAAACAACGAAGCCTTGCGTACCTTCTTGTAAGGTCAATACTTGGGCAGTATACAATCTCTTTTTCAATTTTCTGTAAGCTTTTTTCCCAAGCTTCAGTCATTGAAACTTTACTGTCTACTAAGTTAACTTGGTCAAAGGGGATGAAATAGATGAGATCCCCTCTAGAGACCTTCTATATAGCTATCCAAACCCAAGAAAATCCTAATATCAGTTGGAGATGTGGGTCTAGTCAAATTCTACACTGCCACTATTTTCTAAGTATTGACTTTAATCCTCTCTCTAGACATAATATAGCCTAAGAATGCCATATACTCAAGAGAAAACTTACACTTAGAGAACTTGACATACAAATCTCTATCCTTTAGAGTTTGGAGAACTATTCTAAGATGACTAGCATGATCTTCTTCATTTCTTGAATATATTAGTATGTCATCAATGAATACGATAATAAACATATCTAAATAACGTGTGAATACTCTATTCATAAGGTCCATGAGTGCTGGATGTGCATTGGTCAAACCAAATGACAAACTAGGAACTCATAATGACCATAACGAGTCGCAAATGTTGTCTTTGGAATATCACATTCCCTTACTCTTAACTAATGGCAGCCTGATCTGAGGTATATCTTAGTGAAACAAGTATCACCCTAAAGCTGATTGAGAAGATTATCAATTCTCGGAAGATGATACTTATTCTTGATGGTAACCTTATTTAACTGACGTCAATATTTATACATCCTAAAGGAACCATCCTTCTTTCTTACAAAAAAGACCAGATTGCCCCAAGGTGAGACACTTGGTCAAATAAAATCCTTATCAAGGAGATCTTTCAACTGCTTCTTCAATTTTTTTAACTCTGCAGATTCCATTTTATATGGCAGAAAAGATATAGGACAAGTATCTTGAAGAATGTCTATACTGAAGTCTATTTCTCTCTCATGAGGGACTCTGAGAAGATCATATGGAAAGACTTCTAGAAAATCTTTTACTACTGAAATTGACTGAATAAGAAGTATCTCAACAGTAGAATCATTAACTCGGACTAAGTGATAGACACACCCCTTGGAAACTAACTTTTTTTCCCTCAAGGTACGAAATGAAATGATCCTTGGGCACTGCTGAACTACTATTCAACTCTAAGACTGGTTTGGAAACTAAAACTTGAAAACTCAAGTTATACTATCAATTGAGGCATAACATGCATGAAGTCTTTCTATACCAAGAAAGACATCAAAATCTACCATGTTTAACTCAACTTAATCAGCCATGGTGCTCTTATGATTGATGAAAACATGACAATCACGATAGACTTTCTCTGCTGAATACAATCACCAACAGGTGTAGAAACACTGAAGGGCCCACTAAGTTGCTAAGGAAGAACATTAAAACTCATTGCCAACATACGGAGTTACAAAGGAAAAACTCACTCCTAGATCTAGCAAAGCATAAACATTAAATTTAAAGACTTGGATCATACCAGTGATAACATCTGAAAAGTTCTCTTGCTCTTGGCGACTAGTGATAGAATATAAGAGGTTTTCTCTTCCACCAGTAACTGAAGTAGCCCCTCTAGGTGGAACTTTGTCTGCTGGAGCAACTGAAGAAGACTGGGCTCTATTTCCACCAGTACCATTACACTGCTTGTTCTTTAGACACTCTATCATAAAATGACCATTCTGGTCACACTTGAAGCAACCAATGAAGCCATCACGACACACCCATGAGTGGTTCTTACCACTCTTAGCAAATGCAGGAGGCCTACTACCCTTATGCCAAACTACCCTGAGAATAGGCAGGTTTAGCTTTGAAATTCTTTCTATTGTACTCACTTTTGTTCTTTGGTGAAGGTGCACTAGCAGATGATAGAGCAAGTCCCTTCTGTTTCTGTTGGAAGGATGATCGATTGACATTATTCTTCTTCTGCCCAGACTCATTCCCTGATGTCTTATCACTCTTATTCTTAAACTCTTCTCTATCCCTCAACGTTTTCTCCTGAACATGTTGCACATTGATCATAAGATAGATGAGATAACTTAACAACAATTATACTCATTCTACTCGTCATGTTAGCAACTATCTCCGGAGCATAGTGAGAAAGTTGTGTGAACCTCCAACTACACTAATGAACGGTCAAAGAATCCTGCTTAATTGTGAGGAACTCTCGTACGTTAGCCTCTCTCGGTTCTCTGAGAAAGAAATGCCCCAAAAAGGCCTCCTCAAAATAAGCCCAACTCGTAAGTGGTGCTTCATCAACTCGGTTCTTCTTCCATTGGTCGAACCATATCCTAGCCGCACCCTTCATTTGGTATGCAATTAGTTCCACCCTCTCGGTATCAGCAATGTGCATGATTTCGAAAACTTTTCGAAGCTCATCAACAAAATTATTTGGATCCTCAGTAACACTAGAACACCTGTGAATTTTGGAGGATTTATTCATAAGAACTCTCGAATCCTTGAAGTTTTATCCACTTCTATCAATTCCCTATCTGTTGCCCAACTTGATTGGTTACTACTTGTCTCAACATTCGGATAGCTTCACAGAATTCAACATTGGTGACCTCTCCTTGGGGTTGCACTCCTGGTGCATTAGGTACCCCTTCTTCATGTGGTTAAACATTCCGTCTAGCTTGATGACCTTTGACAATTCTTCGTGGAGGCATGATCTGAAAGACATGCACAAACATGAGTTAGAAGAAACTTTTTAGAGATCAAATTCTAACACACTAAATGAGTGTGAAAGAAGTGAAATAATTTCCTAAGTGTTGCGGTTTTCTAATTGTAGATGTGGCGCGCTTCACAACCATAACTAGGACTGTACAAACACATTTATAGACTCACTAGGACTTTTTAACTCTCTTCTAGGACATCAAAATTTTCACGCCCTGAGCCTACACCCTGGGCGGGAATGACTCGAGAATCAATGCTGACCCAAAGCAAACCCTTGGCCTGAGTCACTTACCTAGTGGAAGACTTAACTTATTAAAGATAACTCATATGAAACTTAGAATTTTATAAAGAAAACATTCAACTATCCAATAAGATAAACTCAAGTCTCAACATAAGATAATGAAAATGAAAAGACTAAAGAAGCAACATCTAACTATCTATGAAGCCTGTAAAAAAATGAGATGGACGTCAGGACAAGATGCACAACATCCAAATGAACTAATTAATAATGAAAGCAATAAAAGGAATCCTCCGGAAAGCCAGGAGGCTCACTACAAAACTCTGAATGCTCAACTGGATCAATGAAACACTAAATGTTGATCCTAGTTACCTGTATCTTCATCATAAAAAGATTCATGCCAAATGGCATCAGTACATTGAATGTACGATCATCGAGGGGAATACTAAATAAGACATAAGCATGAAAGGAATTGAAGGAAAAACATTGTCTCAACTGAACTGAACTCATTTCGATATAAAGCAATAATGTAAATGCAATATGAATAAAAACTTTTATAACATAGATATAGACCCCAACGCTTAGTTGAATTTATATTTGTTAGAGACCACTTACACTTTTGAATCAAATGAAGTGTAGTTGAGTGTCATAAAAAATGGTACCACTGTCGGGGAGTGGTGCTTAAAATTCTTTTAATGAAGTTTAGTCGTAAACTAATCTTGTTGTAGTTGAATAAATTTATTATTTTTTGTTGTTGGATACTCTTAAACATGAGAAAAAATAAATGTTGACGGGAGCAATGCTAGACAATTTGGGCTCAATGATGACATCAGTAATTTGCATGATGTGAATAAAAAAAAGTTAGGAAGTGCGGGTGCTATTTGATTGCCTCTGACTGTGGGCAATGCGGTGTTTTGATGTGAACAACACTATGTTGCCGCTGGTGAAAATAAAAGGTTTTTTGGATGTCTTTCTACTAACGATCCTCAAGACGACATCCAAAGCTTTGTGAATGTGTGTGGGCCATTTTCTTTCAAGAACATCACTCCGGAGTCTATCTGACTTTGTTTTATATTCCTTTTTTCTAAAAAGAGAGGCATCAAAGTGGTTGACTGACTTACCAAGGGAATCAATCACTTCTTGGGAGGAGATCACTAATTCATTTTATATAAGGTTTTTCCCTCCCCGAAGATGGTGAAGTTGAGGGACAATATTTAGAACTTTAACAGAGTGGATGGTGAACCAATTCATAAGACGTGGTTAAGGTTTCAGAAGTTGCTGCTCCAATGTCCAACTCATGGACTACCGAACAATGTGTTTTTACAATACATCTATCAGAGCCTCGACTTAATCAACAAGATTATGAAAAACCAACTCATTTCTTGTGATTTTAGGCGTGAAAAGAATAAAAATCATGGGGGTGATCATTTACAGTGATGTATCTGGAAAAGTGAGAGAAATTGTGGAAAAAAAGGATTTTTGTAATTTTTTTTCAATGGTAGGGATTAATAAAAATAGGGTAAAAATGATGTGTATGCTTGAATGAAGTCTAAATTACTTTGATTCATTCATACTTCTTTTTAGGTAGTTTTTCCTAAATTTTATAGTAGAAACATAAAATAATAATAATTGTTAGAAAAAAGCTTCTCGAATCAAGCAAGTAAGTCAAACAAATCACTTATCAATTTATTAATATAACATGGAACAAAATACAACGCCGCAAGATCGACTAAACCTAGTCATCTAGACCACAAGTAACAAAGAGGCAGATTTTCAAATAATACACAACTATTTTAACAAACGAATCAAACATAAAACAAACAAAGATCATTGATGAATTTAAGTAACATCACTAAATTTAGAAACAAAAAAAACATTTGAAATGCATGACTTTGAATCTAATTATTACAACACATGAAGTTCAATATATTAGGAATCAATATATGTCTAACCAACACTTTCTGGAGGTGCTTGTGTAGAGGAAGAAACATCATTTTCCAGCTGCGCTAAATAATTTTTCAATTAAAAATCAATGGAGTTCAACCAAAGCTCGAGTTCATTAACCTCCTTTTCATTAAATTTCATGATAGATTCCCACATTTTTTTCATATCTGTTTCATCTGTGCCAGATTTCGTATTAGATAGATCCCTTTCTATGATATCAGGATCGTCAAACTCAAGTTTTAGTTCCTTCACTTTGTTTTGAGATTTTTCAATAGCAATATGATTACTTTGACTTGACTGTGTATTTGGACTAAAAACTATCGACAACAACATCAATTGTCGGGTGAAAAAAAGAGTAGGGTTTATCGGTCGGAGATAATAATATTTTCCCCAATTCAACATTGTATTTCTCAATCAATTCACTAGATTTTTTATATAATGTTGATTGACGCTTGGAAAATGTTGTGTATCGATTATATTCATTTTCTATTTGGTCCATTGAAATCTTTGACATCTTAAAGTCTTTTTTTCTGCCATGACTCAACTTTTGAGGAAAATGACTCTTTTAAAAAATAATTGAGTTTATTTATAACACTCAAGAAAATGTGGTGCTTATAAAAAATTAAATAAGATGATTATTCATACAAAAGTTCTTCATAGTTATAATAAATTTCTAGCCAAATAGTACAATTATGAGTAGATTTCTTGCATCATTTTAAAAATTATAGTAACAAAATCAATTTATATGGTAAGAAAATCAAGTTTCTTGTCAAAACATAAATATTTCAATGTGGTTAATAAATTTTACCAAATTTTGGTAAGCTAATGAGAATATTATTTTCAAAATAAAAGAGTAAAGCTCATTTCCCCTCCTTAAGATTTCAAATTTGAGAAACGATACCCCTTCACTTTTTGAATAAGATGATAAATGAGAAAAGTACACTAAATAGAATAAAATATTAAATATTACACTCACACACCCCATTTCTTAATAATTTTAAATATACACAGTCGGCACACAAAATGAACACTGCATAGCCTCCCACACACACACACACACACACACACACACACACACACACACACACACATATATATATATATATATATATATATACATATATACATATATATAAGATGCAGGCCAACTAGCATTAGTTCATAGAATGTATGAGTATGCGAGTTAAAATTCTAAAATAAATTAACTTGAAAAAGAGTAAGAAGGAACACTTACCTAGGCTCTACTCAACTCAAGAATACTTTAACTCAATATAAATAAGTAAGACACATGCGGTATATATAAAGCTTGTAAAACAATGTAAATCTGTCCATGATGACTACATAGTCTATGGGGGCTTGTGTTATTTTGAACCCGCATCCCTATATCGGTTCTCAATAATACTCCCAAATACTTAGCTCATATGTTTTTAAAACAACTTCTTCTATGATTTGAGATAATTGCTCAAACTTAACTTAAAATCTCTCTTGGAAATTAACATTTCCTCTTTACTAAAAACTAGCCCAAAGGCTCTTTTGGAAATCTCAGTTCCTTTCTTGCTCGAAATGTGAAAACATTTATAAATATTAGGGAATACTTAGTTCCCTTATAACTTTTGAGAAATGAACTCAACTCTTTACTCTTTGCTTAAATTTCAACTTGAGCCTTAAAACAAACTTAAAATGTTTGTTAAAGACTCTAGAAACTTTAAGAACTCGCTTTGACTTATTCCATGACTTTTAAACTTGGCTCTTAACTTCCCTTGAATTTGAAGTTTTGGATTCAAGGTTAAAACTCATGTTCTTAGATGACTTTTATATGTTTAGAAGTCATTTAAAGTAGTAATAATCAATAGGAAGTGTAAAAACACTTTAGAAGGACTAAATGGATTGAACGATGGAATCTAGAAGAAAACGCCGATTTGGGCACATCCGAGCGCGCCGCACCAGCCCGAAATGTCTGGTTCTTGAGCATGGAACATTGGTGACGCACAGCGCTAGGCCTCAGGTTCAGTGGCCACTTATAGGCACACTGCAGGCGCGCCGCGCCAACCTTTCTGGCACTATGTGGGCATGTCGCGCTACCTGTTATTTTAGGTAAAATCTGACAACTTTTACTCCCATTTTCTGATCTTAAATCATTTTAAATCGATTCTTTTTCTCCAATTCTCCTTAGATTAATATACCCAAATCATACACAAGGACCTAACTCAAAGAATTCAAGAAACAACACTTTAATCCTCAAGGAACTCCTAAATCTCAACCTATGTTCAAGAACAGAAGCAATTCAAGAACAACATTCAATAACATTCAAAATACAATCTTTTTAGGTTAAAATCACGTTGAATCAAACATGTTTGGCACGTGAATGAACCCAACGTTAACATAGACTCACATACCCTGATAGGGATCACCTCGACGAATTCCACTCGCAAAGCTTGATGTTCTTGGCAAATTATTGACTTCTCTCCCTTCTTTTCTTCTTTTCTCTCTTCTCCAAACCCTAAGCATAATTCTAACTTTTCCAAACTTAAGTAATTTAATTTTTACCCCAATAAATCCCAAAAAACGAATAAGGAAATTATTTAGAGAAAAGACTAGTTTGCCCTTCCCTAAATCCGGATTTGGACTTTCCTCAATCCAACAACACAACTTTTAAAAGGCATAGCTCACTCATACGATATTGAAATCATACAAATTCTCCGGCGTTGGAAAGATTATTCCAAGATATATCCATCCATATCTTAAAGCACCTCCAACTCATCCTGATCTAGAAGTTATGACTTTTTTAAAATGACCAAAAACTCAATTTCTTAACTTAAAATTTTTTTTCCAGATTTTCTTTCCCTTTCTATCCAAAAATGATTAATTTTAGTTACTTAGCTTATTCTTAGCTATTTCAAGTTGCGAGATGTTACAATATCTCCCCCTTGGGAATATTCATACTCAATGAGATTTCTTTTACTAAGCTAAGGGTAGCAACATCAAGTTAAGCATTCAATCAAGCACAAACTAGTAACAACATGCTTACTCAAAATTTAAATAGTTTAAGAAAAGAATTAGTACCTTGATCTACATCTTCTTCGGATTCAAAGAGATGTGGATATATTTTCTTCATATCCTTTTCAACTTCCTAAATACTTTTTCAACGAATTGGTTCCTCCATCGCACCTTAACTGATGTGGCCTTCTTTGTTCTCACATTGCGAACTTGGCAATATGAAATTTGAACCTGAATCCCCTCATAAGATAAGTTATGCTTATTCTCAACATTCTCGGTTGTACAATCAATGAATGATCGCCCATGCAATTTTTCAACATAGATATATGAAACACTAGATGAACTGTTGCTAACTCTTGTTGTAGCTCTAACTCATAAGCTACATTATCAATCTTTTTGGCTATGCGATAAGGTCCAATATATGGGGCACTAAGTTTCCCCTTCTTACCAAACCTCATAACACCCTTCATGGGTGAAACCTTCAAGTATACCCAGTCATCCACTTCGAACTCCATTAGCCTTAACCTAACATTTGTATAGGATTTTTGACGACTCTATGCCGTTTTTAATCTCCCTTGAATCACTTTCACCTTCTCCATAGATTGGTGAACTAGATCTGGTCCTATCAACCATGCTTCACCAACTTTGAACCACCCAATAGAAGATCTGCATCTTCTCCAATAAAGATCTTCATATGGAGCCATTTGGATTCTCGAATGATAACTGTTATTGTAAACAAACTCAATAAGAGCTAGGTGATCATTCTAATTTCCCTTGAAATCAATAAAACAAGCCCTTAACATATCTTCAAATGTCTAGATCGTACGCTCTACTTGCCCATCCGTCTGAGGATGAAACGTAGTACTTAAGTTCATCTTTTAACCCTAACATTTCTGAAAGGATCTGCAGAACTGTGCAGTAAATTGTGCATCTCTATCTGAAATGATGCAGACAGGGACTTCATGAAGTCTTACAACCTCTTGAATATGAAACTTGGCATAATATTCTACTAAATAGAGAGTCTTTACAGACAGAAAATGGGATGATTTTTTCATTCTGTCGATAGTCACCCAAATAGAATCACTCTATTTGCGAGACTTCGGAAAACTGTGATGAAATCCATGTTAATCCTCTCCCACTTCCATTCTGGATGTTTGATATCCTACGCCAAACCATTAGGTCTTTGGTGTTCTACTTTCACTTGTTGGCAGTTCAAACACTAGGCAACAAATTCAGCAATACCCTTCTTCATACCATTCCACCAACATACCTCTCTCAAATCGTGGTACATCTTTGTGGAACCTGGATGAATGGAATATCTTGAGCAATGAGCTTCCTCCATGATCCTCTCTTGGAGATTATCCACCTTGGTACACACAACCTACCCTATTACTTCAACACACCATTCCCCCCTTATTCAAAAGCTAATACTCTTTCCTTATGGACATTTTCCTTCAAATCAAGCAAAATGGGGTCTTGGTTTTGTTTTTCTTTCACCTTTGACACAAGTGATGATTCATCCCCGTTTGTCACTATTATTCTTCCTTTTGTGGAATTCATAAGTCTGACTCTCAGACAGTCAAGTTTATACATATATTTGGCTAACTCCCTCTTTTTTTTCCTCGACATGGGCGATTCTCCCATAGATAACCTTCTTAAAGAATTAGCAACCACATTAGCCTTACCTGGGTGGTAAAGAATACTCATGTCATAATCCTTAAGTAATTCTAACCACCTCCTTTGTTTTAGATTGAGCTCCTTCTGGGTGAACGCATATTGCAAGTTCTTGTGATTAGCGAATATTTCAACATGAACACCATACAAGTATTGTTGCCATATCCTTAAAGAAAAACTATAGCAGCCAATTATGAGTCATGGGTTGGGTAATTTTTCTTGTGAAGTTTCAACTGCCTGGAGGCATAAGCTATAACTTTTCCATTCTGCATCAACACACAACCCAACCAAGCCTAGATGCATCACAATACACCACGAAACGTTGAGTACCTTATGGTAAGGTAAAAAATGGGGCAGTAGTCAACTTTTTTTCCAATTCCTTAAACCTTTTCTTACAAGACTCAGACCATTAAAACTTCACTGTTTTCTGAGTCAATTTCATCAAAGGAGACGAAATGGATGAGAAACCCTCTACAAATCTCCTATAGTAGCCAACCAAACCCAAGAAACTATTAATGTTAGTTGTAGATGTGGGTCTAGGACAATTCTACACTAACTCAATTTTCTGAGTGTCCACTTTAATTCCCTCTCTAGACAAAATGTGGCCTAAAAATGTCACGAACTCTAGCCAAAACTCACACTTAGAGAACTTGGCATACAACTCTCTATCCCTTAAAGTATGAAGAACTAATATGACATGACTAGCATGATCTACTTCATTCCTTGAAATCATTAGTATGTAATCAATGAAAATGATAACAAACATATCTAAATAAGGTTTGAAGATTCTGTTCATAAGGTCCATGAACGATGCTGGTGAATTAGTCAAACCAAACGACATGACCAAAACCTCATAATGTCCATATCTGGTTCTAAAAGTTCTCTTTGGAATATCACATTCTTTAACTTTCAACTCATGGTAGCCAGATCTGAGGTCTATTTTCAATAAACAAGTGGCACCCTGAAGTTGATTGGATAAATCATCTATCCTTGGAAGAGGATAATTATTCTTGATGGTAACCTTATTCAAATGACGGTAGTCTATACACATCCTAAGGGAACTATCTTTCTTTCTCACAAACAGGACTGGAGCGCCCCAAGGAGAGACACTTGATCGAATTAAGACTTTATCTAACAGATCTTTTAGCTGTTCTTTCAAATCTTTCCACTCTGGTGGTGCCAGTCTATATGGCAGAACAGATATAGGACAAGCATCTAGAATGATGTTTATGACGAAGTCTATTTCCCTCTTAGGAGGTACTCCGGGTAGATCATTAGGAAAAATTTCTGGAAACTCTTTTACTATAGGAACTGATTGAATAGGAAGTACATCGACACTTGAGTCATTAACTCGGACTAAGTGATAGATACAACCCTTTGAAAACAAATTTTCTCGCCTTAAGGTACGAAATAAAACAACCCTTAGGCATTGATGAAATACTACTTCGCTCTATAACTAGCTCATTAGGAATCTGCAACTTGACAAATCGAGTTTTACAATCTATTGACACATAACAGGCATGAAGTCAGTTCATACCTAAAATGACATCAAAATTTACCATGTCTAACTCAACTAGGTTAGACATGGTGTTCTTGTGATTGATGGAAACAAGGAAATCACTATTAGACTCTTTCTACTAGAATAGACTCCCCAACAGGTGTAGAAACACTGAAGGGTTTACAAAGTTTCTTAGGAAGAATTTGAAACTTATTTGTAACATAAAGAGTTACAAAATAAATTCTTTTCCCTTCTTCTATAAAAACATAAACATCAAAAGTAAAGACTTAAATCATACCAATGACAACATCTGGAGAGTTCTCTTGCTCTTGGCGACTAGTGATTGCATGGAGGCGGTTTGCCCCTCCCTAGTGCCGGTAGTAGCTCCTCTAGGTTAAGCCCTGTCTGGTGGAGCAACTAATGAATACTGGGCTCTGTTGCCCAAATTTCCACTACTTTTCTTATTCTTACGAAACTCTTTCATGAAGTGTCCCTCCTGCCCACACTTGAAACAACCCCACTGGCCATCACGATACTTAACGACGTGGTTTCTACCTAATCTACCACATACATGAGGCCAACTACCTCCTTGTGCCACATTACCTTGGGATTGTGTTGGTCTAGCTTTGAAGTTATGTGAATTTTGTCCATTAAACTCACCTCGTTTCTAGGTGCAGGTACACTAGAAGATAATTATGGATGTCCCTTTTGTTTTTGAAAAGATGGACGGTTCATACTATTTTTCTGCTACCCAAATTCATTCCTTTTCTTAGCTTTCTTGCTTCTATACTCTTCTCTGTCATTCAACTTCTCCTCTTCAACCTGCTGCATATAAACCATCAACCTTGATATGTCCATGTCGCCTATCAACATTGCAGCCCTGCTCTCTTTGCTTGATGGATGACCCATGCCAGCGACAAACAAGCTCATTCTGCTCCTCATGTCCTTAACCATTTGAGGAGCATAGAGGGTCAGCTGGGCGAACCTCAACCCATACTCGTGCACACTCAAAGAGTCATGTTTTAGTTTAAGAAACTCTCGTACCGTAGCCTCTTTTAGTTTTCGAATAAAAGAAATGCCCCAAGAAAGTTTCTTCAAAACAGGTGTAACGATCCGAGAATAAACCCTATAAGTTAGAGCACTCTTAAGTTTCCACACGGCATACTTGAACTCTCGGAGGTCTTGTACAAGCCTCTTAGATTTCATTCATCACATAGGTATGAAAAGTAGTGCGGAATTAAAACTTTTGATAACATATGTAAATAAGAAAATATTTTATAAAAACGAAGTAACAAGTCTCATCATCACACGTCTTAATATTATAGGGTCATGACCCTTTACACTGAAAGATACTATGCCTTATCCAAGTCTTTAAAAGAAAGAAACTAAAAGAAACATAGTCTATGTCCTCGAACATATGAGGACATACTTATCTTGAGAGAATCAACTTCCCAATCTTTGCCTTCTAAGAACCTTCACTTGACTTCAACCTATACTTATAGTATATGGAAGAATATGGATTTAGTACAAACATTATACTAAATATGGAATATGCAAAATCATGCTAAAGAGGACATTTTAGTTGAAATAAACCTTTCATGCCATTTTAATAAAACCTTCATGAATCAAGTTACAAAGCACAGTACAATGCATCAATTAGCATACAAGATAAAACTTCTATAGTTCTCAACATATAGTCATATTCATCAAGAAATTCATTTATCATATTGATCTTCCTATCCAAAGTTATCCTAAGACTCACCTAGGTAAGAAATGAAGAGACCGCCCATACAACATCTTTAATACACACCTAATAGATCCTTCAGACTACCAAATATAAGCATGCTTAATTTCAATTCAACAAATCAACATTCATTACTAAAGATACCAGAAGGAACATACATGCATTTAGGAACTTCAAATAAAGACCATCCTCCAAGAAAACCCCCAAGTTACACTTAGTACAATGTGAAAGTAGCTTCTCTTACTACTACTTCCACTTAGTGCTCCTTAAGAATCACTTTAGACTAGGCACATCACATTCATCATTTACATAACTTCATCAGAATTTGACATAATATAAACATGCTTTAATAACTAATACATAAAGTCAACTTACATCATTTACATTACATAGTAACCCATTCATAATTTTCATAAAAGGACAAACAAAGACTTCCTGCCAAATGTCTACTTGTGCAATGGATAGATAGTGTCTCATTCCACCACCTATCCTAAGTTGTACACCCATAAGGAGACTTAGTTCATTTACATTCATTTGTGGGGGATAGCTTTAACCGACATAGGACATGATAGGTAGACATGTAATCCCGGTATTAACCCCTACTGGATGAAGTATCCCCACTTGCCTAAGGTAGGGTCGTTCTTCGAAGTACTACATCTCAACTGATGAAGTATACTCATTTCAAGAGGTACATTAGATACAACATATCTACTCATGAAGTGTATCCAACCCTTCTTCGAATCCTCTCGTTGCTGAGCATAAGTCCCTATAGAGTTCTAGACATTCATTACATTCATTAGCTGTAGGTTAAGAGATTCTACCAAGTTCTACATCCCAACTCAAGAAGAGTATTAATCTCTAGAAGTTACTTTTGAATACTACATATCAACTCATGAAGAGTATACAACCTCCAACCTTTTTTTAGAAAGATCTAAGGGATAGTGAGATTGATACTAAACACTTCATTTCAACTCCCGAAGAATGTCCTCCCCAAATTCCCCCTTCTTCATTCACTAGAGTTCTTAGGAATAGTAGGGTTGGTATTAGACACTTCATCTCCACTCACGAATTGTGTCTACCCTAGAATCCCTCATTTTCATTCATTAACTTCATTCATTACTTCAAAGTCTGTGTGTGAGTATATGTAAGAACACTCTTAACATAACCACCATATTTATAACTTTGAATTCTAAACATAATCATGCTACAATCATCATAAAACACACACTATCATGTTTCACTTTCACATTATACTTCATTTAGAGATAGCATCTTCAAGACACACATTGACACTTTCACAATACAACTGATGCATATATATATATATATATATATATATATATATATATA
>NC_028639.1:32437306-32562110 GCF_001406875.1 Solanum pennellii | reverse complement strand
ATTCATATGGTTCAAGTAAACACCGCCACCAAAGGTGGACCATACCACTCGAGATCAATTCAATAAAAACTAAGAAAGATAGATCAACTTACCCTTCATTCAATCCTTTACAACCTTTTCTCAATCCTTCATAAAAATCATCATAATAAACACACAACGGCAGTATATAATCACAATACAACATAAGGAAAAGCACAACTCTAACATTATCTAATCATATACATTTAACCCACTTCGTAAGTCAAAAGTTGAGAATTTTCATGAGCATGGGTTCATTGAGTTTTTGAACTTTAATAATCAAATAACATTGAAAATATACTATTTAATTCATTAAAACATTTTTATGCAAAGACTCATGCTTAGAATTCAAAATAGAAGAATTTGGAATTTGAAACCCTTTTTGAAAAGCCTTTGGATTGGATCCTTGAATGAGCGAGGAATCAAGGATGAACTACCATAACTTATATGAAAAAAAACCACGAAATTTGGTGAATAAATTGTCCCAAACCTTCTATCCAAGCTCTACCTTGAGTTCAAGCTTCAATGGGGTTTTTGATAAAGTTTTTCTTGGGTGGGAGGTTTTGATTTTGAAAAGTGAAGACTAACGTAGGTTCTAGGAGTATAAACCAACTTAAATTACCTAAAACCCTTAAAACAAACGTACATACCTTTTAAAATACTTGGGGGTGAATTTCCCAAAACACCCCAAGCATGGCCGAATTGCAGACACCTTTTGCAGGCTTCCAAAAGACGTACCCATCTATTGGACGTCGTTTGAATGACGTCCCATCGTGCTGGGAGGCGTTTGTTTCAGGGAGTCATTTATTGGGATATAATCTCTCACCACTAAGTGTGGATATATTCCCCCAACAACGGGGCTTCATTTAATCTACTGCCCGTCGACTAGGGTCGTCGTTTGGGAAGTGCTTGGCAGCTTTCTTGCCAAGTCTTGTGTCCTCCTAAACGACCCAAAGGGTGGTCCTTGAGAAGTCGTACCCGGACATTAAGTCCCTAAAAATGGTAATATAGGTCTTAGGGTCCTCTCTTATCATTATGAAACCCAAACAACACATAAAACATGCAAAGACACACAAGAACACATGCAAGCACATAGACGTCTAGTCAGCGAATGTCTTGGTCGTCGCTTGACATTTGACTTCTAAACGTAAAAAACTGACCTCTAATGCTAAAATTAATTATTTAATACATTATAAACTGATGAAACACATTTAAAGATCTAGTTTTACCTATTTCATTTTGAGGGTCATTACAATTTCCCCACTTAAAACAACATTCGTCCTCGAATGACACTAAACACTTTGAAGGACATAAAGGACTCAACTAGAAGCTCACAACACGTATCATCATGGAAATAACATTCATAGTCAATGGACCAAACTTACAAGGAATACCAACTTCATATCACTAAGCACTCTAAGCAACACAAGCAATTATGGAACTAATTCCACAATTTAAAGTGCACACTTACTTCATCATTTTCTTTGCATTTATGGAGGAACTACCTTCTCCAATCATTAGACATTCTCATCATATCATTATAAAGCTCAACATGTAATAACTTTAAAATCACACATTGGCACATAAACATAAAAACTTTTGAAGCAATTAAGCAAATATCATTAGCTACACATTGACATTAGAAATATAGATTAACTACCAATCTACTCATATAACTATGATTTCACTAAAACAAAAATGATCATTAGTGGAAATCAATTCTTAATTAACTTTAGATATGTACTTTTAGAGGCAATTGTCATTCTTTGTATATGTCCCTAAAGCCTTTAGCGACATCGGTTCTAATGGCACTTAACTAGTGCCGTTAAAGACTTTAGCACTCTTTAGTAATGTAAATATTTAATGCAACTAAAATTTGTTTTTCTTGTAGTGTGTCATCAAGAGCATGAAAAACATCATATCATCAATGACACCCATAACATAAGGAGACATGCAACTCATACTCATAGGCTAAGACTCCAAAACATGACAAAATACTAAGAATTTTGGTCTCAAGCTTGAGTAAGAATAAAAGGAAAAGATAAGGATATCAACCACCTTACTACTCAACTCATTCTCCCCTACTTAGGGTAAACCCATCTAGGAAAAAATCAAAACAACCATAAGGAACTATGACTTACCGGGGCCTTTATTCCGGTTCAACTCCTTTACACATTCTCATCAATTCTTGTTAGAACCATTACCAAGCATCTTCAAGGTCTCATACTTCATAATCCCACTATACCTCTGATAAGGTGGGAACTCATACTAACCTAACTTATGAACATCAAGACTAACAATCAACCTTACTAGTCAAGCATAACATCCTTCTCTTAGGATTTAAGCTTAGACAAACTATCTTAAACATCACCTCATTCAACTCTTAGGCACCACATAAATAAAACTCATGGAATAAGAGTTCCTCTTTCTCTTTCCACCTTTAAGGTAGATTCATTTGGCAACCAAAAATCTAGCTATATGGGTTCTACCATTTGCTAGCATAACCTCATCATTACCTTCCTAGGTAATCTCATTATCTCCCGTTCTTAGGATTAAGCCTATACAAGAATTTCAATCCAACACAAGGACAACTATGAAACATCAACCACACAAGAGGGAAAGCTTCAACTCTTACAATTTACCACAATCCTTCAACACTCCTCAAATCTACACCATAATTTTCTACGATCATTGAACATAACTGTAAGATAAATCATTGCCCCCAAAAGAACATCATTCTGCTGTTATAACTCTTATCATGATAGAACTACATCATAATACCTACAATCTCATGGATCACACATAGCCATAAATGGAATCACATCACAATCCTCCAAATCCACCTTCCCATATACTTATCTAGTCACAAAACCACAATAAGCATCAAAACTCACATTTTTCTCCCTCCATCCTGTCAACATCACCCCTACCAAGCAATAACATCAAGAAGACCACCAGACAAGGGAAATAAGAGAGAGATCCCATGGATTTAAGCTCTATGGAATGACACAAGAGTAATAAAAAAAGTGAAACTTCTATCGTCCTATAGCCTCTTGCTCATAAATGTGTTGCGACTCACACCGATGAAAAAGACCCTACTAGACGTGGTTTGTGGGACTTTGGACCCTAAACTATTTCTCAAAACCTTATGCTCTTATACCAAGTTTGTAACGACCCAAGAATACACCCTAGAAGTTAGAGCACTCTTAAGTCGCCACATGGCGTACTTTACCTCTCGGAGGTCTTGTACAAGCCTCTTAGTTTTCATTCATCACATAGGTATGAAAAGTTGTGCGGAATTAAAACTTTTCACAACATAATAAAAAAGAAACTCTTCTATAAAAACTAAGTAACAAGCCTCGTCATCACAAGCCTACTTAGACACGTCTTAATATCATAGGTCACGACCCTTTACACTGAAAGAAAACATACTAAGTATTATACAAGTATTTAAAACAAAGAAACTAAAAGAAACATAGTACATGTCCTCGAATATATGAGGACATACCAATCTTGAGAGAATCAACTTCCCAAGCTTTGCCTTCTAAGAACCTACACTTGCCTTCCACCTATATTTATAGAAATATAGAAGAGTATGGGGCTAGTACAAACATTATACTAAGTATGTCATATGCAAAGCATTCTAAAGATTCCATTTTAGTTGAAATAAACCTTTCATGCCATTTTAGTAAAACCTTCATGAATCAAGTTACAAAGCATCATAAAGTTCAGCATTAAGCATAGGCACATCCCATTCATCATTTGCATAACTTCATTACAATTTGACAAAATATCAACATTCTTCAATAACATAATACATAAAGTCAACTTACTTCATTTACATCAAATAATAACTCATTCATACATTTTCATATAAGAACACACCAAGACTTCCTCCAAATGTCTACCTATACAATGGATATTTAGTGTCCCATTACACCACCTACCCTTAGTAGTACACCCATAAAGAGAGTTAGTTTATATACATTCATTTGTGGGGGCTAGCTTTAACCGACATAGACCATAAGAGCTAGACATGGAATCCCGGTATTAACCCCTATCGGATGAGAGATCCCCACTTGCCTAGGGTCGTTCTCTTAGACTTTACATGGATCTCCAATAACTAAACCTATGTGGGCGCATAGTTAAGGGATAAGGAGATTGCTTCTAAGTATTACATCTCAACTCACAAAGAGTACTCATCTCAAGAGGTACGTTGGATATCATCTCTCCTTACAAAGACTATCCACCCCTTTTGCAAATCCTCTCTGTGCTAAGCATAAGTGCCCAAGGAGTTCTAGACATTCATTAGCTATAGGTTAAGAGATTCTACCAAGTACTACATCTCAACTCAAGAAGAGTATTAATCTCTAGAGGTTACTTTTGAATACTACATATCAACTCATGAAGAGTATCCAACCTCCAACGTTTCTTTTGAAAGATCTAGGGGATAGTGAGGTTGCTACTATTCACTTCATTTCAAATCCAGAAGAATGTCCTCCCCAAATTCCCCCTTTTTCATTCACTAGAGTTCTTAGGAATAGTAGGGTTGGTATTAGACACTTCATCTCTACTCACGAATGGCGTCTACCCTAGAATCCCTCATTTTAATTCATTAACTTCATTCATTCATTCAAAGTCTATGCGAGTATATGTAAGAACACTCTTCACATAACCACCATATTCATAACTTTGAATTCTAAACATAATCATGCTACAAATGTCATAATTCACACACTATCATGTTTCACATTCACATTATACTTCATTTAGACATAGCATCTTCAAGACACACATTGATAACTTCAGAATGTCTTCAAGTACATAATCATAATACACACATATATATGTTCATATACTTCAAGTAAACATCGCCACCAAAGGTGGACCATACCATTCAAGATCAATTCAATTAAAACTAAGCAAGATAGATCAACTTACCCTTCATCCAAGCCTTTACCGCCTTTACCACATTTTTTCAATCCTCCATAAAAATCATCATAATAAAGCATACAAAGGCAGTACATAAACATAATACAACATAAGGAAAAGCACAACTCTAACATTATCTAATAATACACATTAAACCCACTTCATAAGTCAAAAGTTGAGATTTTTCATGAGCATGGGGTAATTCAGTTTTTCACTTTAATATCATCAACTAATATTTAAAATATCATATATCATTCATTAAAATGTTTTCATGCAAAGACTCATATTAGAATTCAAAATAGAAGAATTTGGAATTTGAAACCCTTTTTGAAAAGTCTTCGGATAGGCTCCTTGAATGAGCGAGGAATCAGGATGAACTTCCGTACCTTATATTATAAAACCCACGAAATTTGGTGAATAAATTGTCTAAAACCTTCGATCCAAGCTCTATCTTGAGTTCAAGCTTCAATGGGGTTTCGAGAGAGTTTTTATTGGGTGGGAGGTTTTGATTTTTAAAAGTGAAGACTAACTTAGGTTCTAGGAGTATAAACTAACATAAAATGCCTAAAACCCCTTAAAAACACGTCCATACCTTTTAAAAAATTTGGGGTGAATTTTCCAAAACACCCCAAGCATGGCCGAATTGCAGACAACTTTTGTAGGCTTCCACACGACGAACCCATCTACTTGGTGTCCTTTGACACGACGACTATCCTTCTAAGTGTCGTTTGGTTCAGAGAGTCATTTCTTGGGGTCTATGATCCCACCACTAAGTTTGGAGCTACTCCCTCAAACAATTGGGCGCCATTCAATCTACTGCCCGTCGATTCCTGGACAACTTGATTAGTTACAACTTGGATCAAATCCCGATAGCCTCACGGGATTCAGCATTAGTGACCTCGCCTTGAGGTTGCACGTTTAGTACATTAGCTACCCTTGGATCTTTTGGTTTGACTTTCCACCTAGCAGGACGACCTCGAGCTGCTCTTTATGGAGGCATGGTTATCTAAATACGTATAATCACAAATTAGAGGGAAACATTTAGATATCAAATCTAAAGCACGAACTGGATATGAAGAAAGCGAAGAAATTCCTAAATGTTTCATCCTCCTAATTATAATATGGCACGCTTCACACTGATAACTAGAACTCTACAGACACGGCGTTATAGACTCCCTAGGACTCTTGAACTTTTTGCTCTAATACTAAGTTTGTTACGCCCCAGCCTACACCCTGGGCGAAAGCGGCACCCAAGACAATTACTAGCCTCGTTTTTACCCTTGGCCTGGCTTACTTCCAGAGCAGAAGACTTAACTTAATGAAAATCAATCTCATATAATATTTTAAAGAAATATAATCTAGCTAAATTGGCAACTTAAGTCTCATAGCAAAAGATCTGCAATACAAAAATTAGATACTCATAACTAATTGTTTGACTGTCTATGAAGCCTCTATAATACTAAGATGGAAGTTGCGAAAGACCCCAAACCGCCCTATAAAAGAAAGAGTAAAAGAGAACAGAAGTGTCCTCTGAAATGCAAGGAGGCTCACTAACTCCGAGTTCTCAATTGGATCAACGAGGAGCTGGATGATGTTGATCCTAGTTACCTATGTCTGCATCATAATAAGATGTAGGCCAACCGACATCACTACATTTAATGCATGAGTATGCGAGTTGGAATGCTTATCTTAAAAAAGAGTAAGAAGGAACACTTACCTTGCCTCTGCTCAACTCAAGAATAATTACTTACCTTGGCTCTACTCAACTCAAGAATCATTTAACTCAATATAAAGCAGTAAGATGTATGCAGTATATATATAAATCTTTATAAAACAGTGTAAGTTCTTTAAATAAATGCAATAACAAACTCAACTTTACTTATATATGAAGTGATATAGTTTCTGTGGGAGATTGTCTAACCGACAACCATCACTATGAGCCTAAGTGATGATTCAACATCTTACCTCACGATGCAAGAGGACCATACTATATGTAGCCCTCACTATATAGCATGTACTACTAAGTGGATCCATTAGTCTATGCTAAAAAGCACTATGGAATCATCTAAAAGTATGACCCTTTTTCTATCCATGAAGGTACATGGTTTATGGGGATTGAATTATTATGAACTCGCATCCCCATATCGGTGTTCAACAGTCCCAAAAATAATTAGCTTCAATATTTTTAAAACAACTTTTTCTCTGGTTTGAGATAATTTCTCAAACATATCTTAAAAGCTCTCTTGGAAATTTTAGTTTCCTTTTTACTAAAAACTATCCCAAAGGCTCTTTTGGAAATCTCAGTTCCTTTCTTGCTCGAAATGTGAAAACATTTGTAATTGTTAGGAAATACTTAGTTCCCTTATAAGTTTTGATAAATGAACTCAAATCCATACTCTTTGCTTAACATGAAACTTAAGACTTAAAATAAAGTGAAAACGTTTGTTAAAGACTATAGAAACTTTAAGAAATCGATTTGACTTGCTTCTTAACTTCTAAAAATGGCTCTTAACTTCCCTTGAATTTAAGTTTTGGATTCAAGGTTGAAATTCATGTTCTTAGATGACTTTTATATGATTAGAAGTCATCTAGAGTAGTTAGAATCAATAGAAAGTGTTAAAACACTTTCAAAGGACTAAAGTGGACTGAACGACGAAATCTGGGCGAAGAATGCCAATTTAGGTGCATTTGGGGTGCGTCGTGCTTGCCTCAAATGTTTAGGGATTGATCCTGGTTAACTGGTGGCACGCCGCGCCAAGCCTAATGTATAGAGGACACTTTTGGACGCGCACTAGGGGCGCCACGCCAGCCTCCCTGGCGTTATGGGGGCGCGTCTCGCTACCTGTTCCTTCATGTAAAATCTGAAAACTTTCACTCTTCCTTTCTGATCTTATATCATTTTAAATTGATTCTTTTTATGAAATTATCCTTATATTAATATACCCAACTCATATAAACAAGGATCTAACTCAAAGAATTCAAGAAACAACACTTTAATCCTCAAGAAACTCCTAAATCTCAACCCATGTTCAAGAACGGAAGCAATTCAAGAATAACATTCAAAATCCTATATTTTTAGGTTGAAATCACGCTTAATTAAACATTCTTGGAGCGTGGGTGAACGAACACAATGTAAAGGTAGACTCACATACGTTGATAGGGATCACCCCCGACGAATTCCAATCACAAAGCTTGACGTTCTTGGCGAACTCTTGACTTCTCTCCCTTTCTTTCTTCTTTTATCTCTTCTCCAAGCCCTAAGCATAATTCTAACTTTTCCAAACTCAAATGACTTAGTTTTACCCCAATAAATCCCAATAAACGAATTGGGAAATTAGTTAAAGAAAAGACTAGTTTGACCTTCCCCAATTAAACTGTACAACTTCCGAAAGGCATTACTCATTCATACGGTATCGAAATTGCGCAAACTCAACGGAGTTGGAAAAGTTATTCCAACATCTTTCCACCCATATTTTAGACCAACTCTAATCATCATGAGTTAGAAGGTATAGCCATTTGAAAATGACCAAACTCACTTTCTTAATTTAGACAAAATTTTCCATATTTTCTCTTTACCTTCTTTCCAAAAATGACTACTTTTAGTTTCTTAGCTCATTCTTAGTTATTTCAAGTTGTGAGATGTTGCATAAATTATCAAAAATGGTATGAAGATACCTCCGTCATACTTTTGGGACATTGATATCCTTGCCATCCAATAACTAGAGCATAGATGCCCTTCATTCTAACAAAAGACCAAATAAGGACACGTGGTACAATGTATCTTTCAATATGTATTTAATAAATTTAGGATCAATGGATAAGATTATGACACGTGTAAGTCCTTTATTATAAAAAGGTATATATACACTTCAGTTTTTAGACGGCATGGGCATTAATGTCCAAAAATATAACGAAGGTATCTGCATGAGACTTACGATAGTTTGGGGGTACATTGATCCTTTTTCCCTTTAATCCTTATGGAAACTTTTTAACTTTTCTCATATAATATTCTAGTAAAAATGAAACATCTGGGAAATACTTTGATCCCTTATACTCTTTCTCAAACTCCTCTTTATTTCCTCAAAACTTAGTTTAAACCATAATGTTTTGCTTAAAGTATTCTCAATAAGAATTCAATGAATACTCAAGAATATGGTTAATGCTAAAAAAATAGACATAAATAATCAACTCAATAATCGCAATGCACACTTTACGATAATTCAATTATTAGAAATGGGAATTTAATAATCAATCACTGAAGAATTAGGAACTCAATATCAACTAATCTCAAGGATACTCAAATCTAAGGATAGAACCCTAGATTACTCTTTTATTGATTTGAATGTATGTGTAGGGTGTGAGGACGAACTAGTATAACACTATGATAGCCTTACAAACCAGGGAAGAAGAAAGTTCTTGGCGAAATTAAGGAAACTCAAAGAACGCTCAAAACCCTAGTTTTTCTCTACTTGAAACCTTGCTCTGATGTCTAAAAGTATTGATGAATGTAAAAAAATGATTAACACTTTGTAAGACCTTAATTAGGCGTAAAATGTCGTTGTTTAAGCTTAGAACATGGGATAAAATAATGTAGTTTAAGTACCAAACACATATGGGAAAGACCAAAATGACCCCAGCTTAGAAGATTGATTAGATTCCTCAGAACAGAGGCTTGATGAACTGTTTAAGGCTTCATGATCCATGAAGCACTTCAAGGGTCATATTAGCCAATAGTAAAGCTTCACCTACGCGATATGGCTCACAAAATGGGCATAACACTTTTACCCTAAACTTGTATTGAGGAAAACTTGATGGCATTCGAAAGAAGACTCAAAAAAGTTTAATTTGATGGGTTATGGGCAAAATTAATCATCTGTGTTAGTCTCATTTGTTTTGTAATGTGTTCAAATGACTTGAAGTAAAACACAATTATTCTCAAACATTTTCAACTATCAGTTGGACTAATGTGTTCTGGAATAACATATGTATCCTTTTTCAATACCCTTCACAAAATATGGTTCCACATCAGTCAACGGTGTTAAAAAGGAAGAAATGGTAGATGGTTCAATGATTCAATAAAAAATAACATAGTTGAGGTACCTGAGGGGAAAAACCCAACAAATTTAAGGACTTGTTTATTTATTTGGCCTAGTTTTATTATTCTGTTTTTATCATAGTTTGCTCATGTCATGCCAGCAAGGTTATCTTGGGGCACTTGTGATCCCAGGTCCTCTGTCCGTGTCTCGTGGGTAGCTAGGCGCCTGAGAAACTTTGAATCTGAGCACTAGGTTTAGCTGTCCTAGGATGTTTGAAAATCCACACTAGGTAGAGTCCTTTTCATGGGTCTGTAGTCTACACCACATCTAATGAGAGAGATTACAAAGAGTTTTTGGAAAAATCTTCATTTTTTTGTTACTCTAACCGTGCATGAGGTATGATCCAATTTCATTCTAACTCAACGTTTTACGTTTCACTGATCAAGCCTCCTCGTAGAGCTGATGCCAGGAATGTGAATTCCAAGAATGCAAAGATAGATCCTCTAGTCCCGAACCAAGAATTCTCAAATTCAAAGTTCCAGAATTCCATTCAAATATAATCTTAGAGTGTGGACAAACAGAATAATCAGCGGGTTCCACGTCAGGCAGATAATAAAGTTGACTTAGCAGCAGCTAGAGTGCGAGATTTTCTTCGGATGATTCTGTTAGAGTTCTTAGGATTGCAAATTGGTGAGGAACCCCAAAACTTCGTTGATGAGGTCAAGAAGATCTTTGAAGTGATGCAGGTAACTTGGAATGATAGGGTTGAGTTAGCATCTTACCAAATCAGGGATGTGGATTATATCTATAATACTTTTTCGAATGAGAACAAGGGTACAGATGCAACTCCTATTATTTGGGATTGCTTTAATGAGACCTTTCTGGATAGAATTTTCCTAAGAGAGATAAGAGCGGCAAAATCACAGGAATTCATGAAATTAAGGCAAGGTAGCCTGATAGTCCAAGAGTATGGGCTCAAGTTTACCCAAAATCTCTAGGTATGCTCCTCGCGTGATTGTTTATTACAGGGATCAGATGAATATGTTTCTATATGGTGTGTTGAACTTGATGAAGAATGAGTGTCGAAATGCTATGTTGATGGAAAATATGAGAATCTCTAGGATCATAACTCATGCCCAAAAGGTTAAGGGTCATAAGATTTTGGAACAGGATAAGGAGAACATAAAGTCTAGCATACAAATATTTGAGTATTCTCAGCACAAATTGGGTGGTGGAAATTGCTCATAGGGTCAACAAAAATTTCCAGCTCCAACATTTTCATCAACTAGTGTTCCGTCCTCAAGGAGGTGTTTAAGGTACCAAAACCTACTCAATTTGTCCTAAATGTGGTAAGAACCATCTGGGTGAGTTTCTTGAAGGAAAGGAAGGATGTTTTGGGTGTGGTAAGTCTGGTCACAGGTTGAGAGATTGTCCTTCTAAACAGGGACAAGGAGGCAATAATAGTAGATCTCAATCTACAACTTTAGCAACACCAGTAAGTCGCCTGACTCAACAGGGTAACTCATCTCGTACAAGTGGCGGACAATGCAAGAACATTCTCTATGCTCTTTAGGCTCGCAAGGATTAGGAAAGTACGTAACGAGCCTTTAATCTTGATATTTATACTTTGTTAGATACATGAGCTACTCTTTCCTTTGTTACCCCTTATATAGTAATTATGTTTGATGTTAGTCCAGAAACCCTGTAAGAACCTTTCTCAATCTATACTCTAGTTGGTAACCCAGTTATAGGTAGACGAGTATACAAAAATTACCTCTTCATAGTCTCTTACAGAGTTGCCTCAAAATATCTTGTAGAGTTAGAAATGGTAGACTTTGATGTCATTCTAGGAATGGATTGGTTACATTCATGTTATGCCTCAGTCAATTAAAGAACTAGGATTGTTCGTATTCAATTTCTTGACAAACCAATCTTAGCATGGAAGGGTAGTAGCTTAGCACCTATGGGTCGATTCATTTCTTACCTTAAGGCTAGAAAGATGATCTTTAAGGGTTATATCTATCATCTAGTTGGGTTAATGGATTAAATCTCTGAAACCCCAATTCTTTAGTCAGTCATAGTAGGCAATGAGTTTGTTGAAGTGTTTCTAAAAGATCTTCCAAGAGGTCCTCCCGAGAGGGAAATTGACTTTAAAATTGATCTTCTTTCGGATACCCAACCTATCTCGATTTCTCCATACATAATGGCTCCAAAGAAGCTAAAGGAATTGAATAAGCAGTTAAGATACCTTCTAGATAAGGGCTTTATTAACCTTGTATTTCCCGATTGGGTGCACCAATGTTATTCATAAAGGTTCTTAGAATGTGCATCGATTATAGACAGTTGAACAATGTGAAAATCAAGAATAAGTTACCCATCCCCAGGATTGATGACTTGTTTGACCAACTTCAGGGTGCCAGTCATTTCTCAAAGCTAGACTTCAGATCCGGTTATCATCAGCTTAGAGTCAGAGATAGTTACATTCAAAAAATAGCTTTTAGAACTCAGTATGGTCAATATGATTTTGTAGTTATGTCTAACCAGTATTTGGACTTATTCATTATCATCTTTATTGATGATATCCTCATTTACTCTAGGAGTGGGGAAGAACACCGAGTCATTTGAGGGTTGTTTTGCAAACATTCAAGGATAGCCAGTTATTCGCTAATTTTAGCAAATAAGATTTTTGGTTGTGGTTAGTTGCTTTCATTTAGAATATTTTGTCTAGTTAAGGGATTCGAGTAGATTCCCACAAAATAGAAGCAGTGAGATAATGGGCTAAACCTACCTCTCCTACAAATATTAGAAGTTTCTTGTGTCTAGAGAGTCATTACAAAAGGTTGGTGGAAGAATTTTCATCAATATACATTTCATTGACTAAGTTGACTTAGAAAAAGGTTAAGTTTTAGTGGTTAGATAATTGTGAGAAAAGCATCGTAGAACTGAAAAAAAGGTTGACTACAACTCCTGTTTTGACTCTACCAGAGAGTCATAAGGTTATGTGATTTATCGTGATGCATCCAGGGTTGGCCTAGGTAGTTTGTTGATGCAGCGAGATAAGGTTATTTCTTATGCTTCCAAACAATATAAGGTGCATGAGAAGAATTATCCAACTCATGACCACGAGCTTGAAGAAGTGGTGTTTGCACTCAAGATTCGGAGAAACTACTTGGATGGTGTTCATGTTCATGTAGATGTGTTCACTAACCATACGACCCTTCGATATGTGTTCACCCAGAAATAGTTCAATCTTCGTCAGAAAAAAGAGCTTGAGTTCCTCAAGGATTATAACATGACTATGAATTACCATCCCGGTAAGACAAATGATGTAGAAGATGCCCCTTGTAGATTATCTATGGTTAGTGTAGCACATGTTGAGGAAGAAAGAAAAGAGTTAACAAGGGATGTTCACAGGCTTGCTCGTTTAGGAGTTTGTCTCGTGAGAATATTAGATGGTGGTGTGACAGCTCATAACGGATCAAAATCTCATTAGTAGCGGAGGTTAAGGAAAAGCAAGACAATGATCCATAATTCTAGGTATTTTATTCATCCAGGTGCCACTAAGATGTACTGTGATTTGTGGGAAGTCTATTGGTGGAATCATATGAAAAGGGATATAGCATATTTTGTGGCTAAGTGACCCAATTGCCGACAAGTTAAGGTAGAACCAAAGAAACCACGAGTATGACTCAAGATATCAACATTCCTACTTAGAAGTGGGAAGTTATCAACATAGATTTCATTACATGATTACATTATACTCGCAGGGAGTATAACACTATTTGGGTGATAGTTGACCAATTTATTAAGTTTCCTCGCCTTTTGCGGTCAAGACTACTAATTAGGCAAAAGACTACGTCAAACTTTACATTAATGGTATTGTGAGGTTGCATGGGGTTGCTTTGTCTATCATCTCAGATAGAGGTCCTCAGTTTGCCTATCTTTTTTTAAAGTCATTTTTGAAAGGTATTGGTACTCAGATTAATCTTAGAATAACATCTCATCCACAAACAGATGGTTAGCCAGAGCATACCATTCAGAACGTAGAGGACATGCTGATAGGGAAGCTCTGTCCTAGACATGTAGGCCCTTATTATATCTTGAAAAGGATTGGTAAAGTGACTTATGAGTTAGAGTTTCTAGCAGAATTAGCAGCAGTGCATCCACTCATTCACAATTCACTAATGAAGAAGTGTGTGGGTGATCCAGCATCCCTAGTGCCATTAAAGAATGTGGCAATGAAAGACAGTCTTTCCTATGAGGATGTACAAGAAGAGATTCTTGATTGTCAAGTTAGGAGATTGAGAAACAATGAAGTCACTTCATTCAAGGTTTTGTGGAGGAGTCAATCCATAGAGGGAGCTACTTGGGTAGCAGAAACAACCATGAAGTCCATGTATCCTCACCTCTTTCCTTCTTATTCTGGTTCAGCTTGAGGTATCAGTTCCTCTTCAGTTTTTCAGTCATTCATGCATAAAATTTGTCTTAGAATCATGTTCCTTCCGTTTGTACTTGCATTTTCAGCGTATTTACATGTTTTAGAAATTCATTTTTGTCAAAAATTAGTCTTCAATGTTTAGTGGTAGGGTTGTAGCTCTTTCCATCTATTTTATCTAGTTTAGTCTTCATTTGAGGAAGATGATTCCAAGGAGAAGATATTGTAACACCTAAAAAACTAGACAAAAAAAAAAAAGAACTCACCTGAAGTAATGAACTATGGCAGAATTCATGAACCGTGATAGGTTCCCCATTCCGTAAACCTACCCGTGGTCCATAGTTGGACTCCATCTGAGCCAGCTATTATTCAACGGGACCCTTCTCGTGTCATGGTCTAGATGACGGGTCGTGGTGGCATCTGTGGTGATCGAACCACCGCATCCCCTAACCTGTCACCCTGACCCGCTAGGTCTAAGTGAAGATCACAAACACTTTCACGGTCAGTGGTTCTTCACACAGACCGTGGGAGGGCCCATGGAAGTAAGACAGTAGCCCCCCTTGGGCAACTGATAATACGCCCATGCCAAAGTGAAGACCATGAGGTACTTGACGGTCCGTGGTCTTCATGACGGCTCGTGGGAGAGTCCGTGAGGATTAACCAGTAGGCTTCAAAACCTGAGCCTCTAGACCTCAGCCCAAGTTAGGACCATGGGGAACTTCACGGTCTGTGGTCCTCCACATGGGCTGTGGTAAGGCCTCGTGAATCAAAGGACCCAGTTCCTAGACTAAGTGCAGACTACGATCGACTTCACGATTTGTGGTCCCTTTCACGGTCCCTGAAGATGGTTGTGATCAACTATTCTGCAACTTTAAGTCAAGGGTACTTTTTCTTTTCCCATTTTGTTGAAACCCAAAAAGACGTCGTTTAAACCCTAAACTACTTGTTTTTTTGGTTTTACCCCAGAAACATATCTAGAACCTACCCAAGTTAGATCTTTCCTCAAAAGATAGAAACTTAGAACCAAAAGGGGGAAAGAGGTGACCCGAACCCTTCCAAGAACACAAAAATATTTCAAATAGTTTGAGCCCTAAAATAGAAAGATTTCTTCATGGAATTTGTCGCCAGATATGTGGTATTTCACTAGTAGGTTCCTTTCTCCCATTAGGTCCGTAGATTTCAGGTAGACTCTTGATTCCCTATTATAACCTAGACCTAGGGGTTTTAGAACTTCAGAAGATTGTCATGCATTAGTTAATTACATGTTCAAACTCAGATTATCTTGTTATTGCTTCATTTTTTGCATGAATTTCAGAACCCTTGATATGTATTTTTTGAGTTTTGAATTACGCATGCTAGGTCAGCTATTTCAGTATGTTAGATATACATTCCTTACTCTTGAATGTGTCACTATTAGTATATTAATGTGCATTACCAATTTACATATCAATTTTGAGCTCTTATGTTACAAAATTCAATCATAATATGTTAATCATCTAATCTATTAGGACTTGCATAATACGTTGTTGGAGTAGGATTATTCACCCATATAATCCCAGAACTATGAGCCACGTAGGTTGTAAGTCCTCTCTGTAAGCATCATTTTTGTAATCATTCCCCCAAGCCACTACACCTTTCGCTAGTTGTATTAGGTCCACTCGTAAGGGTGTATACACAAGAACTTACATTTTGATCATGTCATTGTGCTATCAGTTATTAGTAGCTCCCATAGTTTAGTCAGATTCAATTGCATTTACCAAATATCTGTATAGTCAGTATTTAGTCTCAACATGTTATCTTTTGGTCATTGCATTCAGTTAGCTCCGTATTAAGTATCTATATCATGGTTAGTTTATGTGCTTATTTTATTGCTTGTTCAGTTACATGTTTATTTCATCTTATTATATCATGCATGCTTACTACTTTTCATGTACTAATGCATAATCTATGCTACATTTTCTCATGATTTAGGTTCAGGTTCTCAACATCTAGACCATGCTAAGATCTCTTCTCGATCTTCAATTCAGCAGCACTAGTCGTGAGTCCTCATTCATTCTAAATAATAGTCATGTTATCTTTTCAGTATTTCATTCTTTTAAATTAAATTTTTCTAGACCTAGTGGGTGTATGTCCCAACACTTCTAGTCAGTATGAGGCTATTTTCAGACATAGTTAGATTCGTCATAGTATTTGTTTGATGTTTCTTTGTATTATACTCTAAGATTTCATATACGTAGTTTTAGTGTATGTGTATTCCCTATCATTATTAGAATATCTTACGATTTAGCTTCCTCAAAGTTTTATTGTTAAATGTTTCTATCATAGTATGCTTATGTCATGCCAGCAAGGTTAACTTTGGAGCACTTGTAATCATAGGTTGCGTGTCTTCGTCTCAGAGGTAGCTTGGGGCGTGATAGTTTGGCTGAACAGAGATACTTGTAAGTTAACTTGAAGTCCAAACCATATTCCCATGGGGTCGACCCTAAACTATAAGATTGGTTGTTTATTAGACCACTACCACTTGTACTTCATTTGAGAGGTGAGAGTTAGTAAGGTAATTATTTAATCGTTAAGTTATCCCTTAATTACGACTTCCATTAGTTATTGAATTATATCAAAATGTATTAAAAACAAAAATGAGTCTTCCACCTTATAACACCAAATAAAAAATTAAAACCCACTTTCTCTCTCTCACAAATTCTCTCTCTAACCCACCGTTGAAGAACAAGGAAGAACTCAAGCTAGGGAACTTAAGATTCACTATCTATCACTTCAAACTCGTGGAATAACATCAAACAAGGTATGGGGATGTTGATTCATGAATTAGTTTCAGCATGCAGCCCTTTAAAACTTCTATTTTTGAAATATAAATGTGACAAAGAAACTAGGCCTTGTGATCTAGCCATAGGTTCATACCAAAACCATTTTCTTTATGTTATGTGCCTTATTTTATGAATATATTGGGATTAATTGATAATTTATATTGTGAAAATCTTCCAAGAACCCATGTGCACCCTATGACCTAATTTCATGAATGTTAATGGAGGAATTGAGTTTAAATGAACATGATGCATTGTAATTGATGATTATCTAGTCATAAAGTCTTGTTTACATGCTTGTTGTTATGAATATATAGGTAATTATGATACTTGATACTTAACCTTGAAAATGGGGTAAAGTCTAGGGTTTTTCTATATGTTGAATAATGTTGTATATGGAGTTTGAATTTGCTTGCAAGGTACATGACTTTTGAAAGGATGCAAGTAAGGTAGTGTGGGATGGTTTCCAACTTCTTGAACCTTACCTATTGTATGGCATGAATTATGTATAATGGATTTAGTCACTTGTGTTTAGTGAAAGTACAGTTCTCATGAAAATACTATGATTGATATTGTGAAAGTGTATTCTCACCTAATGAATCTAAGATCTTCAGGTCGGATTTATTGAATGAAGAGGGAACACTTCTTCACATATGTAAATACAATTAAAAAGATTAAGAGTAGTAAGTTCGGAAAGTATACTAAGCACCGAGAGTATATGCCCAATAGTAAGTTGGGAAGCTCTCATGGTATATGTCAGTTATGGTTAATCTTCCCTAAATAATGATGTAACGAATGAAGTACGAACTATTCTATGATATTCTTATAGGTTTATTAAGTAGAAGTGGGGGTATGGGACTTTACTTGTACATTGCACTAGTAGGCTTAGAAGGGTGTTTTGGGAGGTTATTCATAGTTATGAAATGATATGAGAACATGTATGTTTAATGGATAATGGTTGTCATGAGCACATTTCTATATTCGATTGTGGTTCAGGATGCATGTGCTTCACTTATGATTATGAAATGTTATAGAATGTAAAGGTAATGTGTGTGGCCAAGGTGATTTCAAAGGGATTCTTTCTAGGGTTGGTATTATGTGATGCTAACTTTACATTTCACAAGTGGACCTTAGGAAGTGCTAAAGTCATACCTACATTATAGTTGGGCATAGTTGGGGTTTTTTTATGCATAGTATTCTTGATGTAAATGGCTTTCAAAAACCTCATAAATGCATAATTGCATATCATGTCCCTTTTTCATGTTTTAAAGGTTCTTATGCATTTTACCTTATTTAGTGAATTAATTGTACTAACCTCTTTCTCCTTTTCTATTATGAGTATAGGTTCCGGCTAAGTGGTTTGCCCTTACTTCCCTGAAGAAAGCTTGCACTTCTTATCTCCAGGATTTGTCGTAGATCCTCAAACATCCAAGTACTAATGCATTTGATTCCACATTTTAATTTCCATATTGAAGTAATAAACTTAGTAGTCTTTCCTATGTACTTTTGTTCTATAAGACTATTGTATCTAAAAGGCTAAGGACCCTATTTGAAGACTATATGTTGTACTCGTATTAGTAGATGGTGTGTGTGTGACAACGATATTAGATTCCTACTATTTTGCTTTATGAAACAAATTTTGAACTTCTATTGTAAAAAGTATTATATTTTGCATTATTTCGAGTTCATTATGCATTCAAGATTATGCTAAGGGCTTGTATAAGACCTCATTGAGGTCAAATACGCTGACAACGTCTAGGGGGTTTTCTCTGGTCATTACAAACTTATTATCAAAACATAAGGTTTTGGGATAATATTAGGGTTTGTGTCACACACATCAAGTCTAGTAGAGTTCTATTCTTAAATGTGAAGCGCGCCACATTTATAAATAGGAGGCTATGAGATGATTTGGAAGCTTTCTTTCTTCATTAGTCTATGATTGTTATTGGAGTCCTAAATTTATCTAAAACCTTCCTTATAATCCTTTTCTTGTGCTTATAGGCCATATATACAAGGACTAATGCTAGAAGTATCGAGAAGGAGAATTTGAATGAGGTGGTTCCCCCTCAAGCCTAAAAACCCTTGAGTCCCTATTGAAGAGGGTGTTATGTCCAACGCTGAGATAAGGGATGCCATCATAGTTTGAATCAAGTGTTGTCTACTCAAGTTGCTAGGGATTCTAGGGTTCAAGTGAACCCCAATGCTAGCACAACCACATAAAGGATAAGGGATTTCACAAGGATGAATCCCCATACATTTTTTGGCTTCAACGTGGAGGAAGACCCGCAAGGGTTCATTGATGAAGCATTCAAGGTGATAGATGCCATGGGTGTGTCTTCTCAAGAAAAGGCGGAACTAGCTACCTATCAACTTAAAGATATGGCTCAAGTTTTGTATGAGCAATGGAAATGGGAGAGGACTGTTAGAGAATGTTTAGTTACTTGGGCGACATTCAAAACAACTTTCCTTGATTGGGTTTTACCCTTAGAATTAAGGGAGAGGAAAATGCATAAATTCATCAATCTTCGTCAAGGGTGTATGACTCTGAAGGATTATATCCTCAAGTTTACTCAACTATGCAAATTCCATAATATGGTGGCGGACTCTATAGCCAAGATGAATAAGATTGTTATGAAAATATCCGATCTTGTGGTGAATGAGTGTGTAACACCTCTAAAACGACTTAGGTGAAAATAGAGCTTAAAACTTGTGTCTAGATGTTTTAAAGTCTTAAAAATAGTTTATAATGAGGTTTTTAGGCAGTGTATAAAGTTTGGTGAAGTTTGGAGGTCAAACGTCCAAAAATATCAATGACGTTCGAAAGGTTTGCCTTGAAACGTACTTGTGTGTCGTAGTATGTTTGGTCAAGTTTTACGTATTTGTTTTGGATGAAATTGATGAGAGGGGTCCTTAACATATGTTTAATTCATTTTTGATGAAATTGTAAATGTCCAGGCAAAACTCCCCAAGGACCAACCAAGGGGTCCTTGAGGAGGACCTAACTCCTAGCCAAAGACTGTCCAAAAATTGTCCCACCTACGGAGGGCAATCAATGCCCAGTAGGCTTGTCGACACCCCGTAGGTGGTGTGCGTCAATGTATACTTAGCCTAGGGAGATAAGCTCCCATCTACCAGTCTCTTTCCCAATCGATGGTTGCCAGCACGGCCCGTCGAAGGGACAATGTCCCGTCAATGATGGCCGTGGATTGGCACCTGCTATTCTGCAGGTGTCTCGGTCAAGCCAAGGACATTCTGGATACTTCACCGAGCTTCCCTAAAATTAGTTGGACGATTTGTTATGGTTAATTAGGTATTAAAAGTATGTTTATAATTCAAGAACCCCTATTCAAGTCATTTTTCAAAAATCAAAACCCCAAAACCCCTAAAGAACTCTCTAGAACTCCATTGAAGCTTGAAGGGGGATTGAAGCTTGAAAGTTGATTTCTCCATCAAAACATCTCAATTTTCGTGTTTTAGTATCAATTAAGGTATGGGTTTCATCCTTGAAATTCTTTTCTTCAAAGATCCAAGCTTCAAAGTGATTTTTAAAGACTTTCTCAAAATATGAATTTTTAAATTGTGATCTAGCCATGAGTTCTTTCATGAAATGTTTTGAATCATTATATATTGATTAAATTGATGTTAGTTTGATGTATTTAACCTAAAGTATCTATGCACGCATGCAAAACATGAATTCCTACTTTTGACTATTTTATGGGTGATTTGATCATGTCTCTATACTATTGAATTCTTGTATAGTTTACTTTGGGCTATTGAATTATGGAAGAATTCTGATGGAATCATGTGGAGGCCGTGTTATATTGATAAATTCATATTGAATTACCTTTAATTCATTGTACATTATGATTGTTGGATTGAATTGGTGATCATTGCCATTGGTAAGGGCGTATGAATATTGTATAAGGTGATTTGTCTATGGATGGAAGTTGTGAGATTGGATTGGTGGTATTCTTCCCTAAATATCTCCACATTTTATTTTATGTTTATTAATATATTATGATTATTGGCATGATCCATCTATGGTGGAGGTGCTTATGTGCTATACTAGTGAATTATGTGGCCTCATCGGCATTATTTTGTGAATTGTGAAACAATGTGGCCTCTTCAGCATTACTTCAAGTACAATGACATTACCATGTTATAACTTTATTATATGAGCATTATGAAGGTATTGATGACTTATGTATATGTGAATTCAAAGCATGAGTTCTCTAAACTGAAGATATGTTATCATGGTAGGCTAGAGTGATACCTTGTGTGTGCATACTTGATGTTGAAGTCTGAATCTTCCTAGTTGACTTTATGATCATTAGGATGAGATATGTTGACAAATCTATCGTAGTGTGTAGGATGACTTTCAAGTATACTAGTTGTCCTTATATGCTTCTCGAATGACAAGTTATATGTGATATTTGCAAGTATATGTATGTCTTGTATAGGTACACCTATGTCCCTTGTTTGATACATGAGGAATGTGAATATGAACCCTTGACTTACTATGTTAGAATACCATTTGTCATTAATGTATATGTATGAATGGAACATGATCTTGAATATAGTAAAGAAGGTCATTATGTGAGACCTTTTTGTAAGAAGGTTGATATTCTTGAAGTCGAAAGTCGTAATGGCATCCTTCTTGTGTGAATTGTGGACTTGAGGTTGATTCGATGGAACGTTATCATTGAGCTATCATCTTAACATTTGAAGGCAACCCCAGGGGACCTCTTTGGTAAGGTGTTATGATTTTGGTTGTGAACTAGATATGGAACCTCTTCATATACTCCTTTAATTGAATTTCTCCATGATAACGAAGGCTAGCACCGAGTGACTATTCTAGGGAAGTTTCTCTAAATAATATGACATAAGAGAAAAAAGAAACCCTTGATATTATTTAACCATGTGCCTACATGGGATGTGCCCTAGTTCTACCATTGGAAAGTAGAACACCCTCCATTGGAGTAGGTTATGACTCCGGATTCCATGTATAGCTAACATGGTCTATGTCAGTTTTTGCCCATTCTCATCATATGGGATACCTAAGGTAGTGGTATGGGACGCTATCTAGACATTGAACGTTAGGCTTTGAAGATGTTAATGTGTGATTCCCTTAGGTCTTTTCCAAGAGCATTTTATGAAGTTCTCTAAAATGCTTAAATAAACTCTAATAGACTTAATGATTTTTATGACTTATTTTAATGAAGGGTGAAATAAAATATACGTATCTAGGGAAGTTTTAAGGGTTGTTTAGGTAGATTTGAACAGGGTGTATGGGCGGTTTCTTCATGTTCAACTCAGGTGAATCTTAGGGTAACCTTAGGTGGGAAGTTGAATGTTTGGAAGGTTATAATCATGTATAAGGTAGTCTTAAGGATCATTTAGGTGCTCTAAAAGAGGGTGTATGGGCGGTCTCTTCTGGTCCTACTTAAGTGAGTCTTAGGATAACCTTGGATTGGAGGCTTGTGTGTTACTTACCTTACTGTAAAGTTCACTGTAAATTCTTATAAATTGTATATTACTTGAAAAGTGTTTTAAAGGTGATGTTTGGTGTTTAAATGTTGTTCTTATGCTTATACTATGAAATTTTGGACACATCCGGGAGTACCCCCTTGAAAAAATCGGCGTCATCGTCCTCGGAGAGAAATAAGATAAGCCTCTTAGCATTCGTCATTACATTCATAGGTTAAAAGTGCGTAAAATTAAAAACTTTTCTTCTACATCTATCATGATGTTTACATTGACCTCTCGCATACACATAACATATTCATATCGAGTATATATAGACCCTTCATATAAGAAGATTACTTAGTCTTCTACTTTTATGACACATATATACATATAAGATACAATATAGTCTTAAAACGGATGTCTCATATAATAACCATCTAAACAAGAGTACAACAGTTGGGCATAGCCCATACATCCACAGAAATCAAAGCCACATATAGGCTATACAATCTTAGTACTCCAAATGGAAGATAAGGAACAAATGTCCTTTAGACTAAGATCCAAATACTAGAAAGTGGTATTGGTGAGGCCTACCCAACTTGGAGAGTGAGGATCCAACTGGTCTCAAAGACTTCAACGACCGAAACCTAAAATGTCGGGGGAAAAGAAGAAAATAGGGTTTAGTATACCACTTCCTAAGTGTGGAAACATGTGCACCTATAACACTTAAATCATTATAAAAGGGGAAAATTATAAAACTATGCAACTTACTGTAAAACCCTTCATTTATGCACTTTAAAGAACACACTCATCAAGTGAACACATATTCATTAAGGCAATAACATATTCAAAACATGACAAACATTACTAATCCAATTCAACATATACATAGCCAATTAACTTCAACATCATATTATAATCATAAGGTATATATAAAGACTTCATAACATTCCAACACATACCAAACCTTATAATCACAGGGCCTATATAAAGACTTCATAACATTCCAACACATACCAAACCCTTATCCATAGTCCCTTATCAAGTATACAAGTGCAATGACCAAGTAAATCCCCATAACCTCACTTAGTCATGTAAACCCCACAAAGAACCATAATCAATTCCTAACTTCACATACTCATAAATCAAGAGTAACCATCGTCACAGTTTTAGCAAGTAGACCAACAACATGCTTATAAGTGAAACTAACATAATCTAGAGTAAATAACATATAGAGTCAACATATGCATCACATATACATTATAAGAACACAAGAACAACCTCCTAAGGATTCCCTCAAGGCAAACTAGTGCAAGGCATAGGTAGAGTTCCATACTCCTACATAGGCTAAGTCAACCTCTTAAGTCATCCTAGTTAGTGTTTAATCCTTTACTTCATTTTACTTTCAGGTACACTTTCCTTAACCAACATAGACCGCAAGAGTTAAGTGTGGAATCTGGTGTTGTAAAACCTTTTACCGGTGGAAGGTGGTCTAACGGCCAAAGTAGTACCGAACATGAACATAGCATCTAGGTGAATCCCCTAGCTAGTATTCCTATGGAGGCAACATAGTTGATGAACTAGGATATGTAGTTGGGACCCTCTTCATGATCCATGCATTATAATCTCCAATCTCATGAGTATGATAGTGAACCTACCTTCCCTCTAAGGAAAGGTACACTCCTCACTACTAGTTCACTCGGTGCTAAGCTAGAGTCCCTTTTGAAATGTCTATCATTAACAATCATAACTTAGATTAGGTCATAAGAGACTTTTCCTTGTATATCATCAAAATTATCTCATTAGGAATTTCATGAGAATAACCTTTCAACATCCCTTAAAGTGTGATCAACACCTTTCACCATATCATAGTAATGTACACAATGAATCAACATCATCCTTATATCATTACAATCTTAATATGATCTCACAATTCATAAGTCAAGAAATTTATATACCAACATCATACCATCCTAATAAATCCAATCAAAACATATATACTTCAATTGAATCAACATCATTAGGTATAAGTCATCATAATAGAATTAAGGTTTCAAGATCACAAAGTCTTACCTCTTCTTCTTTCAATGTCATCACCATGTTCTTACCATCAACTGATTCCAAATCAACCATCGATTGTAATAATAACATCATTGTATAGTAATTAACCCAACAACCAAGTCAATTGAACCAACACTACACAATTCAACTCAAGATCACAACCTAGAGTTTAGGAGAAAAGGTCATCTTCTACAAACTAGACCAACCCATCAACAAGTAGTGTAATTGAGTCACAATTCATCAAAATATATTCAATAGAGTCAAAGTACACCATAAACAAATCAATTTAGAAGATCAATTTCGTAATTGGAAGAAACCCACATGTAAACTCATCTTTTGAAATCAATTTGAAGGAAGCCTTTGGGGAAAGGAATCCCAAATGTGAATAGTCCCCATACCTTATTAAACCTTGAAGATTGATGGTGAAACATTAACCTTTCAAGCCCTATAACCCTCTTGAATTTATTCTTCGGTGGTGTTTTTCTACTTGGAAGAGAGAAAGAAGAGAGAAGTAAGAGCGATTGGGTTTTAGGAATTATGAGGGTTAGGTTAGTTTAATTAGGTTAGGGTCTTTATATAGGTCATTAACTAACTTAATTAGACCACCCTTAGCCCCTAAATAATTGCCTAACTACCTAATTAATTAATTTTGACTAACCAAAAATGTGCAGCAAAACCAGTTGTCTCACAGACAAGACCCCCACCACTGATCGTTTGTCAATCGACGGCCAAGGGGACCAACCATCCTGTTGGTCCGTCGTTTGCGACAGAGATTTGCCAAAATCCACACTTTTCCAAAATGTCTAAATTTCCATTGATGGAGGCCATCAATGCCCTATCGATTGGACCACAATTCGTCGATTGGTTCCGTTTGTGGACACTGCGTCTTGGCACCCTTTGCCCCAAATTGCAAGGGTCTCCTCAAAGGCCCTTGGTTGGTCCTTGGGGAATTGTGCCCTGAATTTTCTACTATGAAATAACTCTAATACATTTTAGACAACCTTCCACCAAAATTCATCGATTTCCGACTCAAAAAACCTAGTCAAGTAGGCTAAGGCACGCTAGCACCTTTTGCACTAGTCCCGGACGTCGTAGACATTCCTTGACATTTTGATTCCTAAACTTACTAAATGACTTATATTATATAATTTTGACCTTAAAACATTGTCTAAGCCTATAGAATCTCATGTTAGGATCTAGATTAGGTCTTGGACTTTCGAGGTGTTACACTATCCCCCCCTAGAAACATTCATCGCTGAATGACACTCAAATATTTTGAAAGTAAGAAATAGACTTAAGACTAGAATCCCAACCAACACAACATGTCACAATATGATTTACAACTCAAATCAACACAATGACATGACCTTTTTACATAATGCAACTCAGAACATCATTTTCAACTCGTAAGTTTCTCAACATGCAAAATGTGAGTAATTTCTTGTACAACACTTCCTTCAACACTTATCAACATGCTCAATAAAACTCATGCATTCACAAACATACCAAAATACACAACATAAGCTCAAAACAAGCAAAAGAGCAAAATTGCCAATTTTCAAGTCTTCATTGATACTTCACTGTAATGTCACTGTAAAAGAACTTTTTTGCATAACTTCACAAAAAAATCAGATCAACTTCAAGTTCACTTATTATTATCGTATTTATAAAGAATAACTAACCTTAATTACCAAAGATATGAGGATAAAGGGATTTCATGTCATCCTCGGCCTCCCATGTTGCTCCCTCAACTAGGTGGTTTCTCCTTAACACTTTTACGGATGCCACCTCCTTGTTCCTCAACCTCTTCACTTGCCTATCAAGAATTTCAACCGGAACCTCTTTATAAGAGAGGTTCTCCATCACACCAAGACCCTCATTAGGATGAATGGACTCCGGATCACCAATGCACTTCTTAAGCATGGACACATGGAAATCGGATGAACCAAAGATAGCTCACTAGGCAATCTCAACTCGTAAGCAACCTTGCCACCCTTTGCAAGATCTCATAGGGGCCAACATAACAAGGAATAAACTTCCCTCTCTTGACAAACCTAACCACCCCTTTCATGGGAAAAATTTTCAAATACACTTTATCTTCTTCTTCAAACTCCAATTCTCTTCTCCTATTATCGACATAAGACTTTTGCTGACTATAGACTCTTTGCAAGCGATTTCTTATGATATGAACTTTCTCCAAGGTCTTATGGATCAAGTGGGGACAAAGAAGCGAAGATTTTCCAACGTCAAACTATCCATTAGGAGATGTACACCTCCAACCATACAATGCTTCAAAAGGAGCCATAGATATGGATGAATGGAAGCTACTATTATAAGAGAACTCCACCAAAGGCAAGTGCTCATCCCAACTTCACTTGAAGTCAGTGATAAAATCGCTAAGCATATCTTCAAGAGTTTGGATAGTATGTTCTGCTTGACTATCCGTTTGGGGATGGAAAGCGGTACTCAACTTCACTTGTGTACCCAAAGTCCTTTGAAATGACCTCCAAAACCAAGATATGAATTGTGCGCCCCTATCCGATATGATGGATAATAGAATACCATGAATCCTCACAATCACATCTATATATATCTTCGCATAATCTTCCGCAGGGTAAGTTGACTTAATGGGAATAAAATGAGCGTACTTAGTCAACCTATCCACCACCACCCATATAGAGTAATTTTGCCTTCGATCCTGAGGCAACCCTCATTAAAGTTCATGGTAATGTTTTCCCACTCCCAAGTAGGAACTTGGATTTCTTGAAGCAAACCACCCGATTTCCGATGCTCGACTTTCACTTGTTGGTAATTTGGACATCTTGCAACGAATTCACTATGTCCTCTTTTAAACCATCCCATCAAAATACCTCTCTAAGGTAATGATACATCTTAGTAGAACCCGGATGAATAGAGTAACGGGCTCCAAGAGCTTCCTCAAGAATCTGGTTTCTCAAATCATCAACATTGGGAACACACTATCTCCCTTGGTACCCACGGGCACCATCCCCTCCCTTGGGAGAATGACTCATTGATCTTACCAAGAACCGATTTCTTCAACTCTGTCAATAATGGATCAAGGTTTTGCTTGGACTTCACCTCAACCACCAAAGACGATTCGGAGTTATAATGTACCACAACACCACCATTAGAAGAATCTTCAATTAAAAAACCTAAACGAGCCAACTTATGAACATCCTTCACTAGGTCTCTCTTTGTTTCCTCCACATGGGACACACTTCCCATGGACAAACGACTTAGAGTATCCTTCACCACGTAAGCTTTAATGAAGTAATAGAGGAAACTTATGTCATAATCTTTCAATAATTCTAACCACCTTCTTTGTCGGAGATTTAAATCCTTTTAAGTGAATACGTATTGGAGACTTTTATGGTCCATATAAACATCCACATGAACCCCATACAAGTAATGCCTCTTAATCTTTAAAGCAAAAACCACCTCCGCTAACTCAAGATCATTAGTCAGATAATTCTTCTCATGAATCTTAAGTTGCGTCGAGGCATAGGCTATAACTTTCCTGTGTTGCATGAGAACACACCCCAAGACCACTCGGGATGCATCACAATAAACCACATAGCCCTTGTGCCCTCCGGTAAGGTCAATACTAGAGCAGAAGTTAGTCTATCCTTTAGATCTTTGAATCTTCTTTCACATACTTCCAACCATTCGAACTTTACACACTTTAGAGTCAAGGTTGTTAGAGGGGAAGCAAGAGATGCAAACCCGTCAACAAACCTATGATAATAACCGGCTATACCTAAGTAGCTCCTAATATCAGTAGGAGCAAAAGGTCTAGGCCAATTTTTCACCGCCTCGGTCTTTCTTGGATCTACCTAAACACCTTCACTAGAGATAATATCCCCAAGGAACGCCACCGAACGCAACCAAAACTCACATTTACTATATATGGCAAAGAGTTGATGTTCTTTAAGCACTTCCAACCCAACCCTCAAGATCCCCATATGATCCTCTTCATTCTTTGAATACACCAATATATCATCAATAAAGACGATAACAAATGCATCAAGATAGCTTCGGAATACCCTATTCATGAGATCCATAAACGCTTCGGTGCATAAGTAAATCCAAAGGACATAAAAAGGAACTCATAATGACCATACCTAGCCTGAAAAGACATCTTGGGAATATCTTCTCCTCTCACCCTAAGTTGGTGATATTCCGATTTTAAGTCGATCATAGAAAAGTAAATTGCACCTTGAAGTTGATCAAATAAATCATCAACCCAAGGGAGAGGATACCTTTTTTTTATTGTTATTTTTTTGAGTTGACGGTAGTCGATACACATTCTAAGGGACCCGTCATTCTTTTCATAAATAAGACCGGAGAATCGTTTAGAGATATGCTAGGCTGAATTAAACCCTTATCTATATGATCTTTGAGTTGAGATTTTACTCGGTTGGAGCCATCCAATAAGGAGGAACCGAAATAGGATTTGTATTCTCTAGCAAGTCGATACCAAAATCAATTTCCCGTTTAGGAGGAATACTAGGAAGGTCATTAGGGAAGAACTCCGGAAATTCCCTCGCTATGGGGACCAACTCAATGGGAGGAATTTTGAAATCTAGATCTTCACTCTTACTATGTGATACAAATACCCCTTTGAGATCATTTTGCATGTTTTTAAACAAGATATTATTTGACCTTTAGGAATAGAGTTTCCCCCCTTCCACTCTAAAAGAGGTTCATTTGGAAAGTTAAACTTCACCACTCTAGTCCTAATTGAAGCAAAGAAAGCATGCAACAATCCATACCCAAAATTACAACAAAACCATACATGTCTAGTTCTACCAGCTCAACATAAGTAACTTTATTGGGAAATATTATTGGACACTTTATATATCCCCTTTTTGCGACAATCGAATCCCCCAGCGGAGTAGACACCGTAAAAGTTCTTTTAAGATGTCAGGTAGAATGTCAAACTTTTTATCTACTAATGGGGTAAAATAAGACAAAGTGGCACCGGGGTTAAGTAAGGCATATATATCAATACTAAAGACTTTCAACAATACCGGTCACCACATCGGGAGCATGGAAATGATTCTTCTTTGGAGCATCAATGTTTGAAATATTTGCTTGTCCACTCCCTTTCTCTTGACCCTTCATATTTGGACAATCTCAAACTTTGTGCCACTTTTACAATAAAGGAAACAATTATCCGTTCCCAGAAGACAATAACCATAGTACTTCTTACCACACTTTTCACAAGTTGGCTTCTTAGTTGATACCCCTTCCCTTTTGAGGCTTAGGGTTAGACACCCTATCATCACGAGACTTAGGGAACTTGGAAGGAAATTGATTAGAAAACCTCTTCTTGAACCTAGGCTTTTCTTGAATGTCAAGCCTACCCTTTATGGAACCACCATCACAGGACCTTGCCCTATTTGCATCTCTACTCTTTCTCTTAACCCTTGCCTCTTCCACTTGTTGAGCATGAACCATGGGACGAGAAATATTCCTATTGTCATGTAGCATAGACGAACGACACTCTTATTTCAAATCCTCCAACAATCCCATCAAGAAGCGGCTTATCTCATCTTTTGGATCAGAAACCAAAGAACGAGCATATTTTGACAACTTAGTGAATTTGAAAGAGTAATAAAGTACACTCATACTTCCTTCTTGAAGGTTGATGAATTCTTCCACTTTGGCATCCCTCTTCTCCCTTGGAAAGAACGTATCAAGAAAAGCCTTCTTGAAAATCTCCTATGTCACTAGACCACCCCTCAGAGGCCTATTGTCTACATTTCACATACTAAGTTTGGGCCACATCCTTGAGTTGGTAAGTGGCTAAATCGGCCTTTTCACTTGTAGTCAACCCATAGCGTAAAGGAATTTGTAGGTTTCATAAATGAACTCTTGGGGGTCTTCGTCCACCTTAGACCCAAAGAAAGTAGAGGGATTCATTCTAGTGAAATCCCTCTAGCGGGAGGTCATGGTGCTCACATGTTGGTTTCCTTGGGGTACCACCTCCCGACTAGCTTGGGCCTTCATGGGTTGTGCTTTGGTAGTAATGGCTTGGTCCATTTGGAGAAATACATCCCTTATATCCCCATCCGTCAAGGCTGGACGATTGGCCGGAGCTTGATCAACATTAGAAACTTCTTCAAGGATGGTTTTGATTGCCACGGGGAGGGACCCCTGCATTAGCAACTTCTTCATCAAGTCTTAGTGGTAAATTTCTTCGAGTATTCATTGACTATAATTACAAAAAGAGGATTAAATGGTAAAGGTACATATAGTCAAGACTCCCGAGACACGATAATGGATTTCCAAGAATGTGAGAATTTCCTAAGCATCTTATAGCTCATCACTCATAAGTGTAGCGCGCTTCACAATTATGAATAAGAACCTACATAGACGTGGTTAAATGAGACCTCATCGGAAAGTTATTCAGCCTCATGCTCTGATACCAAGTTTTTCACATCCGGGGAACACCCCATAGACGTAACCGGCGTCGTCGTCCTTGGAGAGGACTAACACTAGCCTCTTAGCATTCGTCATTACATTCATAGGTTAAAAGTGCGGAAAACTTACAACTTTTCTTCTACATCTATCATGAGGTTTACATAGACCTCTCACATACACATAATATATTCATATTGAGCATAAATAGACCCTTCGTATAAGAAGATTACTTAGTTTTTTATTTTTTATGACACACATATACATATAAGATACAATGTAGTCTTAAAACGGATGTCTCATATCATAACCATGAAAACAAGAGTATAACAATTGGGCGTAACCCACAAATCAATAGAAATCAAAGCCACATATAGGCCATACAATCTTAGTACTCCAAATAAAAGATAATCAACAAATGTCCTCTAGACTAAGAAATATCCAAATGCTAGAAAGTGGTATTGCCTTGAAGTGGTGAGAACCTACCCAACTTTGAGAGTGAGGATCCAAGTGGTCTCATAGCCTTCAACGACCGGAACATAAAATGTTGGGGAAAAGGGAGAAAATAAGGATTATCATAACACTTGCTAAGTATGGAAACATGTGAACATATAACACTTAAATCATGCTAAAAAGGGATAATTAAAAATGTATACAACTTACTGTAAAAACCTTATTTATGCACTTTAACGAAACCACTGATCATGTAAACACATATTCATTAAGGCAATAGCATATTCAACATAAGACCAACATTACTAAGCCAAGTCAACATATACATAGACAATTAACTTCAACATCACATTATTATCACAAGGAATATATAAAGACTTCTAACATTCGAACTTATACCTAACCCTTATCCGTAATCCCTCATCAAGTCTACAAGTGAAATGACCAAGTAAAGCCCCACAACCTCACTTAGTCAAGTAAACCCCACAAAAAACCACAAGCAATTCCTAACTTCAGATAATCATAAATCAAGAGTAACAATCATCATTCTTTTAGCAATATAGACCAACAACATGCTTATAAGTGAAACTACATCATATAGAGTCAATAACATGTAGAGTAAGCATATGCATAACATATACAATATAAGAACACAAGAACAACCTCTTAAGGATTCCCTCAAGGCAAACTGGTGCAACGCATACGTAGCATCCCATACCCCTACCTAGGCTAAGTAAAACCTCTTAAGTCACCCTAGTTAGTGTTTAATCCTTTACTTCCTTTTACTTTCAATAACACTTGACTTCACCGACATAGACAACAAGATCTATGTGTGGAATCCGGTGTTGAAAAACCTTACACTGATGGAAGGTGAACTACCGGCCAAAGTAGTACCAAACATGAACATAGAATCTAGGTGGATCCACTAGGTAGTATTCCTATGGAGGCAACATAGCTCAAAAACTAGGAGATGTAGTTGGGACCCTCTTTATGCTCCATGCATTATAGTCTCCAATATCATGAGTATTATTGTGAACCTACCTTCCCTATATGGAAAGGGACACTCCTCAATACTAGTTAACTCGGTGCTAAGCTAGAGTCCCTTTTCAAATGTTCTTTATTAAAAATCTGTCACATCCAAAGAGAACACCATAGTGCGACCGTCGTTGTCGTCCTCTCAGAGGACTTAAACAAGACCTTAGCATTCGTCATAACATGTCAATAGTTAAACTTGAGAAAGATTTAAAACTTTTGCATATTATATGAAGTTTACTTAGACATCATACCTAACAATCATGAAAACAAATGTTGTGATAGTCTTAAAAGTTGTCTCACATAAAAGCCATCTAAAGAGTACGAATCTAGACTTAGCCAATAAAAATTAATACGCCATATTCGCCTTAATACGAAAGAATCCAAGGAACATAAACGAAATCAATAGTATTCTTAAAAACTATTAAAGTCTTCATAAGGTAGAATAACGAAATGATAGCATCCCCGAACATGATGACCTACCAACACATGGAGAAAGAGTTCCAAGCTTCTTAAATTGACCTTCTTAATCTTCAATGGCCGGACCCTAAATTTGTATTAACATAAAGTAAGGGGTTAGTATTCACATGTACTAAGTATGGGTATATGCACATAAACATTTAAGGACATGCATGAAAAAGGACAACTTCTTTGGCAAGCATGCTAAGTCATATGGAAGTCTTCAATGCATATATCGCAGAGCACATACAAGTTAATGATTTCATCAACATGGAACATGATTATAATTGAGACATATTATCATAAATTCATATTAACATTTCATATAAAATAGATCATATAAACATAACATACAAAATACTTACCCATGATGCGATCCCCAACCTACAAGTGCAATGATCATGTGAAGCCTCATAACCCCACATAACCAAGTAGACATATAGGAGACCATAAGTAAAGCTTTGTTTCATGCAACTTGTAACATAAGTAGTCATCGCCTCGTGTAGCAATATAGACCAATAACATGTTCATCAACCTAACCATCATCATATAAGAGTAATATCATGTATAATAAGATTCATACCTTTCATGTTATCATATTTCATAATATTAATCTCCTAGGACTTCCATTAGAGTAAACTTGTGCAATGTCTAGGTAGAGTCCCATACCCCTACCTATACTAAGTAGACTCCTTAAGTCACCCTAGTCAATGTTTATTTACTTATCTTTCACTTTACTTGAGGAAACAATTGTCTTAACCGACATTAGACCATGTGAGCTAAACATGGAATCCGGTGTCATGATTACCCACACGGAAAGAAAGTGGTCTACTGGCCAAAGGAGAACCAAACATGACATAACTTTCTAGGTAGATCCACTAGTTGTATCCTATAGTGGCAACATATTTCAAGAACTAGAAGATATATTAGATACCCATAGTTCCACATTAATGGAAGCCTCTATCTCATGAGAGTCATTGTGAACCTACCTTCCAACTAGGGAAGGGACACCTCTCATATCTAGTTCATTCAGTGCTAAGCTAAAGTCCATTTTTGAGTAACCATTAAGTCATCATTTATTCATAAATATTATCATAAGTCGTAGGATATTAACTCCTTGTACAAACATGATCATAAGCTTTTTAGGTTTAGAGGAGAATTTCCTTTCGTCACAACCCTTCATTCGTGAGATTAACATATCATAATCATCTTGTGTAAAGCATACAAGAAAATATCATAAACTTGCATTATCGTATCCTTATCATGATCTCACAATTAACATATTCATATCCCAACAGATATACATAGCAACATCATACATACTTCAATAGCATAGTAGCATCATTTATAGTATAATGTAAATGTCATAGAGTAATCACAACTTTAGAAGACTTACCTCTTTCTTCCAAGAACCTTATTAAAGAACTTATTTTCAATTTACAACAATCATCCAGCAACATAGTGAAATACTCAATAGCATATCCAAAAACAACTCTTCAAGTCATATACAAGATCAATTCATAATGTAGGATAAGGGAATTCATAATGTAGGATAAGGGAAAGGGTCATAAAGATGTTCAATTAAACCATAGTTCCAAACCAACGTTTTCATGTTATCAAGTAATATATATAACCCAATCAAAATAATCATTTAGATAAGAAACATGATTCACACAAAAATCTAACATTACAATTCAAATACTCAACAATTCATACTTAATTAACCATGGTAAGTCATTATTTTTCATCAGTAGTCATAAATCTATAGTTAGGATAAAACCGATTTTGTAGAGTAAAAACCCTAGGAGTTGAATTCTTGAAAACTATCTTTAAAAGGACCTCTTGGGGAAAGGAATCCCAAGAGTGACAAACCCATACCTTATTGATGAATATTCGACAAATTTTAATGAAAATCTTGAAGTGCTCGTCTTCTTCCTTAAGCTTTTCTTGCTCTTAAAAATGTGGTTTGGAAAAGAGTGCGTTCTTGGGAGAGATGGGAGGAATTCATTTAATGTGATTTGAAGTGTGTAAAAGTGGTCTTAAACTGACCTAAAATCAATATAAATTCTTCCTATATAATACCCAAAAGACCCTTAACTTAAAGGAGTCTTTTTGTGAAGTGAAATTGATCTAAAACGATGCAGCCGAATCCGGAGCCTTGTTTGCAAGGGGACTAACCAACCTGTTGGTCCGTCGTTTGTAACAGAGATTTTCCAAAACACACACTTGTACAAAATGGCTAAGTTTCCATCAACAGAGGCCATCGACACCCTGTCGATTGGACCAAAATTCGTCGATTGGTTCCATTTGTGGACACTGCATCTTGGCTTGAAAGAGTCCTCCTCAAGGGCCCTTGGCTGATTCTTGGGGAATCTCACCCATAAGTTTTGATTATGCAATAACTATAATACATTTTAGACACCCTTCCACCAAAATGCATCAATTTCTGACTCCGAAAACCTAGTCAAGTAGGCTAAGTCTTGCTAGCACCTGTTGCATTAGTCTCCAGAAGTCGTGGAAGTTCCTTGACGTTTTGATTCCTAAACTTCCTAAAAGACTTATATTCCTTAATTTTGACCTTAAAAACGGTGTCTAAACCTATATACACTCATGTTAGGCTCTATATTAGGTCTTGGACTTTCAAACTGTTACAGTGTTAATCAGAAAGAGCATGTTTCTCATAAATATCCAATTTCTCATGATTTTATGCATTATTCCATACTTAGTTAATGCATTTTACTAATTCCATAATTTTTGTCTATATCTAAAGTTGTAGGTTGAATGTGAGAGGCATCTTGAAGTGAAGCTTGGAATCAAGATTCTTTCAAGCAAAGTTGGGGTAGGTCCTCACTGTATTCGAGGACATTATTATCTTTAGACTACTTTTATTGAAAGTATTGTAACAGACATTAGTTTTCTATATTTGATTGTATGGTTCGTGTCCCACATATTCTTCAGTCTTAGATTGGCATATGTGAGACTTACTATTTTCTATCATTTTAAATGAAAGATGTTTTGAAATATTATTCGTGTGAAAATTTTTAATTCCGCACTACTTTTCATACATATATGCAATGGATGATGTCCACGGGCTTGTGCAAGACCTATGAGAGGTCAAGTACGCCATGTCACTTCTAAGGGGTGCTCCTCGGTCGTGACAAACATTGTATCAGAGCATAGGTTATGATAGTGGTCTTAGGAATCAAAAAGTCACGTCTAGTATAGTCTAGTTCATTTGTGCGTGTTGAGACACATCCATGAGTGAGAGGCTATCAGACGATAGAGTTTACCTTCCTTCAACTCTTGTGTCGTGGTGTAGAGTAAAAAGTTATGAGAGTCCATCTTAATGTATTACCTTGTGTTTATTGGAGATGAATACTAGAAGGATGGCCGCAAGAAAGGTTGAAGAGAAGAGAGTGAATTAGGAAATCCTCTTCAAGTTGAGCAAGTTCCTCAAGGTGGAGAAGGAGTCCAAGTTCCACAAGGTGCTCAAGTTCCTCTCCAGGGTGATCAATTCTCTATTGTAGGTTGAGGTAATGATGTTCCGGTGGTTCCCCCCATACATGACTAATGGGGATATTAGAGAGGTTTTACTTGCCCTAGCCCGAGCTATGACTACTCATATGACTAGAGATGTTGGGACCTAAATTGAGGGACTATGTGAGGATGAATCCTCCTATCTTTCTTGTCTTTATGGTGGTAGAGGATCCCCAAGATTTTCTTAATGGTGTGTAAAAGGTGTTGAGTGTCATGGGGGTGACTTCTAGGGAGAAGGCGGAGATAAAGTTGAACCAATTGAGGGATGTTGCTCAAGTATGGTATAATCATTGGAAATAGTAGGCCGGTTGAGTCGGGTCCTATAGAATGGGAATAGTTTAAGGAGGCTTTCTTAGAAAAATAATTTCCCCATGAGAAGAGGGAGGATAAGGTGGAAGACTTCGTTAACCACAAGCAAGGCAATATGAGTGTTTAGGAGTATTCCTTGAAGGTCACCATGATGTCTAGGTATGATCCATCTTTGGTGTCTAACTCTAGGAATGAGATGAGTAGGTTTGTGTTGATGACCTTGAGAAAGAAGAGTGTCGCACGGCCATGCTCCACAATGATATGAACTTGTCTAGAGTTATTGTGTATGTTCAATCCATAGAAGAGTCCAAACTTAGTAGAATTGCAAAGAAGTTGTAGAGGATTGGAACCAATGAGCAAAGCTAACCTAGGTTTAAGAAGAGAGATCCAAACCATGATGGACCTAGTGCTCTTAAGGTCAAACTTGAGAATGGTAGTTGTTCTCAAAATGGTAAGCCTACTTGTGTCACTTGTGGGAAGAAGCACTATGGAAAGTGGCTACTTGGTATAGGGAATTGCTTTTGATCTTGTAATAATGGATATAAGGTGAGGGATTGTCCTTATGTTGCATATAAATGGTTAGAAGTCAAGAAATATCCTCCAAGTGCTCCTGAAGGTGGTGCCCCAAAGAGGAATAGTTTCTATCCACTCCGTCCTAGAGGAACAAATTCGGATGATGATGATGTTGGTAAGTCTTGTAATTCTCTTTTTAGTTATATTTGTTCATTATAAGTGGGGGAGTATGGTGAGTAGTGGAGCTGTGATTGTTGTCATTTCTCTTCGATTAAATTCAAGCTTGAAAGTTAGAAAGTCATAGTAGCATGTTGCATGTTGCATTATGTTTAGGAGTCTGGTTGAATTTGAATTTCATTGATTCCTTACATTGTGCACGTCATGAAGTTATGATTATGTTTTAAATTGAGTTTATATGGTTTTATCTGTTATATTGTCATGATTTCATCATAAATTTCCTAAGAGATGCATTTTTAAAAAGTTGAGCATAATTCAATGTACTATTTTGGGCAGCCCACTGTAAGAAAATTTTAAAATTGACTAAATTGTTTTTTTGTTGAAAATTGTTGTAATGTGCTTAGAGTTGATATATATGAGCATGATTATGTATGGAGAAGGAGTTCCTCCTAATTAAAATGTAGATTGTGAGTCTTATTGCATAAAGAGTCGTTGAATTGTTTCTATCTTCTTGTTGTTTTTTGAGTCTCTTAAAGTATGGGAAATTGGTGTTACTCTTAAGTATGTGTATTGTGTATTGTTTGGTATGGTTATGTGCTTCTATTATTGCGTGTCTTGTCTCTTGAAAGTGCCTAAAGAGTAGCAAGTAACATTTGAGGACTAATGTTGTCCAAGTGGGGGAGAATGTAACACCATTAAAATGACTTAGGTGAAACTATAGATTAACAATTGTGTCATTATGTTTTAAAAGTACTAAAATGGTTTATAATTAGGTTTATAGGCAGTGTCGAAGTTTGGTAAAGTTTGGAGGTCAAACATCGAAGAGCGTCCATGACATTCGAAAGGTTTGCCTTGAAACATACTTGTGTGTCTTAGTGTATTTCGTCAACTATTACGTGTTCATTTTGGATGAAATTGATGTGAGGGGTCTTTAAATGTGTATGATAATATTTGACTGGAAACATCCGGGAAGAACTCCCCAAGGACCAACCAAGGGGTCCTTCAAGAGGACCCAACTCCTAGCCAAACACTGTCCAAAAACAGTCCCACCTACGGAGAGAAATCAACGCCCAGTAGGATGGTCGACGCCCCGTTGGTGGTGGGCGTCGATGGAGAAATAGTCGACGGATCTAAGCTCCTTTTTTCCAGGCTCTGTCCCATTCGACGGTTGCCAGCATGTCCCGTCGATGGTACGACGCCTCTTCAGTGATGGCCGTCGCTTGGCACCTGCAATTCTGCATGTGTCTCGGCCAAGCCAAGGACTTTTTGGATCATTCACCTAGCTTTCCTAAAATTACATGGACAGTTTATTATGTTTATTTTAGGTATTATAAATAGTTTTATAAGTCTAGAACTCCTATTGAAGTCATGGTTCAAAAATCAAAACCCCGAACCCCCTAAAGAAGTCTCTAGAACTCCACTGAAGCTTGAAGGGAGATTGGAGCTTGAATTTTTATTTCTCCATCAAAACATTTCAATTTTTGTGGTTTAGAATCAATTAAAGTATGGGTTTCATTGTTGAAACTCTTTTCTTCAAAGGAACAAAGATTCAAAGTGATTTTCAAAGACTTTCTCAAAAGATTAATTTCTAACTTGTGATCTAGACATGGGTTCTTGCATAAAACGTTTTGAATCATTATAGATTGATTGAACTGATTTTAATTTAATGTTTTAACCTAAAACCTCCAGGAACCCATGCAAAACATGAAATTCTAGTTTTGACTATTTGATGAATGATGTGATCATGTCTCTAAACTATTGAAATCTCGTATAGTTTGCTTTGGGATATTGAAGTATGGAAGAATTATGTTGGAATCATGTGTAGGCTGTCTTATATTGATAAATTCATATTGAATTACGTTAAAATCATTGTACGTTATAATTATTGGATTGAATTGGTGATCATGGCCATTGGTGAGGGCCTTTTACTATTGTATTGGGTGATTTGGCTATGAATGGAAGTTGTGAGATTTGATTGGTGGAATGCTGTCCTAACTCTCTCGATATTGTATAGTATAGGTCTTAATATATAATGATTATTGGTATGGTCTACCTATGGCGGCAGTTCTTATGTGCTATACTTGTGAATTATGTGGCCTCGTCGATATTATTTTGTGAATTGTGAAACAATGTGGCCTTGTCGGTATTGCTTCAAGTACTATGATATTTCTTGTTATAACTTGGTTATGTGAGTATTATGAAGGTACTGATGACTTATGTATATGTGAAGTCAAAGCCTGAGTTTCTAAAATGAAGATATGTGATCATGGTAGGCTATAGTGATGCCTTGTGTGTGTATGCTTGATGTTGAAGTGTGAATCTTCCTAGTTGACTTTATGATCATTAGGATGAGATATGTTGATGAATCTATAGGAGTGTGTAGGATGACTTCCAGGTACACTAGTTGTCCTTATGTACTTCTTTAATTAAAAGTTATACATGATAATGGAAAGTATATGGATGTCTTGTATAGGTAGATCTATTTCCCTTAATTGATACATGAGGGATGTGAATATGAATCGGTTACACCCTAAAAATGAAATAGGTCAAACTAGAGATTCACATGTGTTTCATGAGTTAATTTTGTGTTAAAAAGGTCTGATGTTCATAGGTAGCGTATAAAGTTTGGTGATGTTTGAAGGTCAAAAGTCGAAGAACGTCCAAGATGTTCGAAAGTTTTGCCTTGAAATGTGCTTGTGTGTCTTAGTGCGTTTTGTCATGTTTTACGTGTTCCTTTTTGATGAAAAATATGTGAGAGGTACTTAAGTTGTGTATGAAGGTATTTGTGTCATACACGTCCGGGAAAAACTCCCCAAGGACCAACTAAAGGGTCCTTGAGGAGGACCCAACTTGTAGACAAAAGTTGTCCCAAGTTGGCAGCATACTGCCTCAAGGTTCACGGACCACTTCACGGTCAGTAGAGTGGACCACGGTCCATGAAGGTGGCCGTGGAATTTCCTTAGGCACTTGTAGGATTCTCAAGTCAAGTAAGATACTGCCCAAAGGACCACGGACCATGAAAGAGGCCGTGAAACACCTTCACGGTCTGTGAAGGTTGTCGTGGTCACTGAGCGGGCTGTCCAAAAATGTGATTTCCAAATAATTCCTTTTCGACTTTTTATTAATTGGGATTGATTTTATAAGTCTATATCATTAAATATAATAGTTTTAAGCCTTAAAACCCTCCTTCATTTCATTATTTCAAAAACCCCAAATCAAAACCACTCTTCCAAGAAAAACTCTCTCAAAACCCATTGAAGCAAAAACTCAAGGAAGGGCTAGGGTTGATTGTTTTGGACAATTTATTCATTAAATATTAATGGGTTTCTTGTCATTGAGGTATGGTAGTTAATCATTGACACTTCTTTCATCCAAGGAGCGCATTTCAAGACTTTTCAAAAAGGTTTCAAGCTCCAACTTCTTCTATTTTGAGCTCTAAGCATGGGTCTTGCATGAAAATGTCTTAATCAATCTAATATGATATATTTCAATGTTAGTTGAGGATTTTAAGGATAAAAGTCAATGACCCAATGCTCAATTCAATTTCTCAACTTTTGGCTTATGAAGTGGGTTTAAGGTGCATGGTTTTATAATGTTTGAGCTATGGTTTTCTCTATATTTTGTTGTGATTAGCTGCTGACTTATTTTTCTTATTTATGATGTTTTTGGTGAAATGTTGAGGAAAAGTGGTAAAGACTTGGATGAAGGGTAAGTGGTTCCATCTTGGTTAAGTTGTATTGAAGTAACTCTTGAGTGGTATGGTCCCCTTTTGGTGGCGGTGTTTAATTGAAGTATATGAAGTTATATGTGTGTTGTGAGAATGACCTTGAAGGCATGATATGTGAAGTGAAGTGGTGATTTTTATATGTATATGTGTGGTATGTGTTAGAAGGTTGAAATGAGTATCTTGAAGGGTTTATGTCTAAATGAAGTATGTATTTGATATGTAAAGTATGATAATGTGTGAATTGTGATAAATGTGGGTTTGAGCATGTCTTGAAGTCAATCATATGAATAATGTCTATTATATGAAAGGTGTGCTCAGATGTACTCACACACACACACTTGAATGCATGAATGAAGTCAATGAAAAAAAATGGGGGATTGTAGGGTGGACACTCTTCGAAAGTAGAGATGAAGTTTCTGGACCATCCCTTCTATTCCTAAGTATCAAGAAGAGGAATTTTGGGGTGAACAATCTTCGTGACTCAAGATGAAGTGTTTAATATCAACCTTACTATTCCCGATGAGCTTTCCCAAGATAGGTAGGAGGTCGGATATCCTTCTTGAGTTGAGATGGGGTGTTCAATGCTCTTAACCTATAGTAAATGAATGTTTAAGACTCCGTGGGGGAGTTATGCTTAGCACTGAGAGGATTTGAAGAAGGGGTGGGTGGTACACTTTGTTAGTAGAGACGTTGTATCCAATGTACCTCCTTAGATTGGTGCTCCTCGTTAGTAGAGAATGAGTTACTTAGTAGCAATCTCCTTATCCCTTTACTATACGCCCGCGTAGGTGTAGCTATTTGAGAATCCATGTATCAACCCTAAAAATGGATATGCTAAGTAATGCTTAATGTGTCTAGAATGCCTACGATTAGACCGGGTTCACATTGGTTGATGCGCGTAGAACCAGACCTCTAAACCCTTACAACAGCAAAGAAAACTTACTTGAGGATTTAGTTGATCTAGGAATGGTCGGGTCCAGCCATGTAGGGCTCCCGAATATGAAGATTTACCGGGATGAGTCTTTACCAGACTTAAAAAGGGGAAATCTTATGTTTGGAGGGTCTAGGGGTAAAATGGTCTTTTTCCAGGATAAAGGTAGTATCATAATTACCATAAATATATAATTAATTAATTAACAAATAAGGTGGAGGGGTATTTAAGGGAGAGAGGGCCAAAAATTGGCTCTCAGAGTGAAGTCTTGCTCCATCCAGGTTCGAACCTAGGTGGAAGCAATGAATTAAATTTGTTTTAATTTAAGTTGATAAATTAATGTAATTAATTACTATTTATTATTTATTAGCTGATTTAAAATAAAAGGGAAATCAGATTTTTTATCATTTAATAAAAACCTTATTTGACTAAGTCCTAAACTAGACTCCTAAGCCTAATAAAACTCTCACTCCCACGTCTATCTCACTTTCACGTTCAATCTCTCTTCTCCCATTCACGTTTATCTCTGCCAAAAAACATTCAAGAACAGAAAATTTACCAAGGTTCTTCACACTTGAAGAACTCACACGAAAATATAAGAAAAACAAACGTTAATCAATCACGTAGGCAAAGAGAAGGTTTTGCGTCTAGTGGGGTGTTGAACTTTCGGTGTTGGACGTGTGTTTGGAGATTTTTTTGGGAATCAAGTAGAGGTTTGAATGTCAAAAAGGTATGGGTGATCTTCTCTGTTGGTCCCTTTCCCAAGCGACCCCTAAGGTTCAGATGAATCTATTCCGAAAACTAGGGTTGTTCCCCGTTGCATGTCCCTGTCACTAGCTCCTAATGATTCGTAGGTTGGATATGTTTGCTGGTAGATATTAGGTGTGTGTTGTGTTTGCGTGATGAATATATTCATGTATGTGTGTTTGAAATCATATGAAGGATCACCTATGCGATCCGAAACTATGTGTTCGTGTGTGCAATGTGAACCATGACTATGTGTCTCAGGTTTAAGGCTCTTAAATGTGATGTTTGTTCTTTGTAGTTCATGTACACATGTTTATGTAAATCGTGATGTTTATAAGTGATGTAAAGATGCTGATTTGAGTGCAATTCTTTATCGAATGAAATCTTTAAAATGCACCTAAAGAACTCACTAAACACTACTTAAAACATCTAAACATTTAATGTTAAAGAAGTGAGAAAATAGGCTGCAAAAATTTCCAACATCTAGTTAATGAGTTTCGGCCAAGCTAAGGGGATTTTCATGCTATGAAAAAAATGAATTAAAATATGTGAGATCACTGGGGATTGAAACTGTGGCCTCCCCATGTTAAAAATCAATGAAATAAGATGAGAAAAAGGGAATGTGACATGTGGGATTCGAACCCATGACCTTGGCTGGAAAATGAATTATGAAAATAAGAAATGACAGGAGTGAGATTCGAAGCCATCAACTCTTAGTCAAATTAAGAAAATTAAAAGTAAAATGAAGGGTGAGGTGTGTGCGAATCGAACCCATGACCTCTAGGAAGAACCAAGGGAAATTAAGGAGAAGAAATTAAAGTGGGGATTTGGGGGTTCGAACCCACACCCCCTCGGCCAAAGGAGAGAAATTAAGAATTGAAAACTAAAAGTAAATGAGGTTGTGGGGGTTCAACCCCACATCCTCTCAGTCCCATTGAGCGAAAAATGAAAAATAAAGTGAAATTAAAAGAAATTAAAAGAAAATGAAGGCGTTGGGGCTTGATCTTGGATCCCCAAGCCGTGTTGACCAAAATAAAATAAATGAACAATGTTAGTGTTGTCCAAGGGATTCGAAACCGGGTTCCCTTGCCCAAATTCCGTATTGATACATAAGTCGTACGTGAGTTAAGTATTCAAGAATAATGGTGTCTTCTTAGATCGAAATCGAGATCTTGGCATACATACAAGATGCATAAGTCTTGTACCACATAATCTTACGAAGATATGAATCACTTAAACGAACTATGAACGAAGCCTCATGGATTGTATGCATAGACCCATAAATCTAGCATACGTGTAAAGATAAGTGAACCTAAGATGTATGACAATGAAATGATGAAATGAACAATGAAATGTGAAATGAACAATGAAATAATGAAATGAACAATGAAATGACGAAATGAACAATGAAATGACGAAACCCTAGAAGGGTTAAGTAAGAGTGTGAAACACACTAAATGGCCAAGTGCATTGGCATATGATGAAATGAACATTTACGTAAAAAGGGGTGAGTAATTATGAAGAGCAAATGTTCTAATGTTAATGAATGTGGTGACAACATGATATGAGGCTAATGTAAAAGATGAGAGCAATCTCAAATGAGCCTAAGTAAATGTTACCAAAATGTACTCACCTATGAGAGTGTAAAGTTAAAGAAGAGACCAGTCTCTATGAACACTCTAATGAAAGTATTGAGATTAACACACTTAATACTAATGATGAGATGAAAAATTATCTATTGAGCTATGATGTCCTCATACTAGAAGTCAGCTTCCATGATGTATGAGTTCAATGTAATGGAACTTTATATTGAGCACCTATAGACTAGCTATGAGCGGTGATGCCTTCTTTCGGGAAGGGCAGAGGTTCACGTAACTCTCATGAGATGAGACTGTCCCGCATGTCGGGTATGGGTCTCCTTATATCTCCTAGTCATTGAACCTATACTGCCAATATAGGGATCTGGCGGGGTTCAATTCCCATGTACACTTGCATGTTTTAGGTCACTTCGGCCGGTGATTCCACCTCTTTTCGGTGTGGGGGAGAAATTTGATTTCATGATGCTTACATGATCTATGTCGGTTAAAAAGTTAAAGTTCCCAATGAATGAATGAGGCCAGCCTCAAATGATGCACATAACGAAATGAATGATACCAAAGGTGTTAGGATAGAATGATCAAGAGGTGAGCTACACTTAAGTAATGAATGTTGATCATTGCACGGGGAACCCGATGAAAGTCTTAAACTATATCCTAGGTATAACTTGTGTTTACACTAGCCTATGAAAGAAATGAAATGAAGTACGTATGAATGAATGAAGCAGACTCTCTGTGTTTGCTAAAGAAGGCTCCCTAGTTGAGGTCCCATATGTTGGGCCCTCATTTTGGGAAGTCTTAATGTCAAGTCCATGATTTCAAGGTCTCATGGCATATAAACGAATGATATGAAAGATGTTACGTGCTATATGAAATATGTTATGTGCTATGTGTAAGATGTTATATGTTGTGTGCAATATGATAAGTATGATGATGCATGTTACTCTTATGGCATAACTTTCCTAATCCAAATTTGGAAAGCTCACTAACTTTCCTAATCCCATTTTTACAAGTCCACTGACTTGACTTTCCATAATCATGTTTTTAGGAAAGAGCTATTCTTACTCATGCATGTCCTTGGTGTGTGCTTGCATATACCCATACTTAGTACAAGTGTGTACTAATACCATACAATTCTCCAATTTTAGGTGTAGGTACAGGTGGACGCTAGAGCTTACAGGTTGACGTTGCAGATATCTGGACGTGGAGCTTTCATCCGGACTTGGTAGGCCCTCATGCTTTCGAGGATGTCTACCTTTATTATCTAGTTTAGAGGTAGGCTATAGCGGGTGGAGCATGTTCCCCTAGTGTTTCTTTCCACTTTTGTTCAGACTTTGTATTGGTGCCTTTATGGGAAGAATACGTTTAATGCAACTATAAACTATTTCTTTCATTTGATTATCTCTATATTAGATGGTTGATTCGTGAACGCCTATTCTATTAAGTTTAAAATATTTACCATGAAATAAGAAAACAAAAAGTTCAAATTTTCTGCTAAAATTAACCTATATGAAGTAAGAATGATGTATGTAGGCTTGTCTGCGACCTTTGAGAGGTCAACAATGCCGGTCTCGTCTGGGGTCTAGATTCCGATCGTGAAAATCCATGTAAAGGCTAAAGAATATGACCATACCTTAGGAAAGTAAGGATCCCTAATCCAGTAAAGGTAGTACCGGAATTCCATGTCAAGCACTCATGGTCTATGTTTGTTAAAGCTATCCCCCACAAAGGAATGTAAAGGACTAGGTATTCTTAAGGGTGTACTACTTAAGGTAGGTGGTGAACTGGGACGCTACTTACCCATTGCACAAGTAGACATTTGGAGAGAGTCTTGGTGTGTCCTTATATGAATTTTATAAATGGGTCATGATATGATGTAAAAGAAAGTAATGTGACTTTATGTCTAGTGTTAAGAAAGCATTCTAGTGAAATTTAAGAATGATAAATGTAGTGTATCTAATCTAATGGAGTCCTCAAGGAGCACATAGTGGGGGTAGTAGCATGGGATGCTACTCTCACATTGCACTTTGTGTAACTTGTAATTCCACTTGAGAGGGGTACATATGTGAAGTTCTTAAATGCAAGTATGTTCCTCTAGAGTATTTAATATTGAATGTTGACTTGTTAAATGAAATGAAATATGCTTGTCCTTGGTAGTCTTAAGGATCACTTGGGTGTGTAGTGAAGAGATTGTATGGGTGATCTCTTCATGTCTTACCTAAGTGAGTCTTAGGATAACTTTGGATAGGAAGAGTTATGTGTTAAGTGGGTTTACTGTAAGTATGCTATTATGTGGACAAAAATGGATGTTTTGCCTTATGTTCTAAATAATGGTTTTAAATTATGTCTTGTCACTTGATTTATGAAGGTTTTATCAAAATAACATGACTTGTATAATTCTACAAAAATGTCCCTCTTCGCATGATTTTACATAATTCCATACTAAGTACATGTTTGTACTAACCCTATACTTTTCTATACTCTATAAGTATAGGTTGGAAGAGAGTGGATGTTTTTGGAAGGCAGGCTTGGGAATGAACTCTCTCAAGACTAAGTATGTCCTCATATATTCGAGGGCATAGTCTATGTTTTCTTTAGTTTCTTCTTTAAGACTTGTAAAGACTTATTAAGTATTTATTTCAATGTAAAGGGTCGTGTCCCTAAGATATTTATGACATTTATTGAAGTTGGCTTGTGATGATGAGACTTATTCCTTGGTTTTTTATAAAAAGATGTATCTTATTATCATTGCTGTGAAAAGTTTAACTTTCCGCACTACTTTTAATGCTTATGTAACGAATGATGGATAAGAGGCTAGTACAAGACCTTTGAAAGGTCAAGCACTCCTTATTCCTATCTAAGGGTTGACATAACTTCTAGGGTGTACTTGCGGGTCATAACAGAACCCTTGACTTAGTCAGTTAGAATACCCTTTGTCATGAATGTATATGTATATGAATGGAACATGATCTTGAATATAGTAAACAAAGTCATTATGTGGAACCTTTTTGAAAGAAGGTTATGATATCCATGAAGTTGAAAGGCGTAATGATATCCTTCTTGTGTGAATGGTGGACTTGAGGTTGATTGGCTGGAATGACGTGAAATCAACCTTAGGAAAATCATTGATATATCCTATTAACCATTGTAAGGCAACCATAGGGGACCTCTTTGGTAAGCTGTTATTATTTGGTTGTGAACTAGATATGAAAACTCTTCATATACTCCTTTGATTGAATTACTTTATGAGAACAAAGTCTAGCACCGAGTGAGTATGCTTGGGAAGTTGATCTAAATAAGATTACATAGAGAACAAAAAAAACCCTCGATATTCCATAACCATGTGCCTACATGGGATGTGTCCTAGTTCTACCTTTTTCAAGTAGAACACCCTCCATCGGAGTAGGTTCATTACTCTGGTTCGATGTATAACTAACATAATCTAAGTTAGTTATTGCCTATTCTCATCACATGGGATACTTACTAGTATTTGAGAAGTTCTATGAAGTTTAGGTAGTGGTATGGGACGCTATCTACACATTGCACGGTTAGACTTTGAAGATGTTATTGTGTGCTTTACGACCCAAGAGTACTCTCTGGAAGTTAGGGCAACCTTTGTGTCGGAACACGGCGTACTTGACCTCTCGGAGGTCTTGTACAAGCCCTTTGACATCGTTCATTGCATACATGTATGAAAACTAGTGCGGAATTAAACTTTTCACACAAATAATATCTCAAAACATCTTTCATATAAAATGATAGAAATACTAAGTCTCATTATATGCCAATCTTAGAGTCAAGAATACTTGGGACATGGCCCAAACAATCTAATATAGAAAACTAATATCTATTACAATACTTTCAATAAGAGAAGCTGGCTTTGCTTGAACAATTACTAGATTCCAAACTTGCTTCAAGACACATATCACTTGCTAGCCACACGTTAAGACATAGACAAAAAGTATGGAATTAGTACAATGCATGTACTAAGAATGATATAATTCATAAAATCATGAGAAACTGATATTTGTATAAAACATACTCTTTTTGACTAAAACTTCATAACATAAGTATAAGATACCACACATAACATCAAAAACACTTCAAAACACATAAACATGAGACTCTCCTACCAAAGGTGGTTCTAAGGTTCACTTGAGTGAGTTATGAAGTGACCGCCCATACAATCCCTTCACACACACCATAGAGATCCTTTAGACTACCTAAGATAAGATTATTCCCATTTCATTAGTTAAACTCCCTACCTAGAATTACTCTAATAATCACCTATGTAAGACATGAATAGACTGTCCATACACCCTCTTCAAGCCTACCTAAACAATCCTCAAAGCAACTCTAAATAAGTACTTTTCATTAACTTCCTTTACTTAAGTCATTATGCTTATTCCACCATTTAAGAGACTTTCAACACTTAAGAATATTCACATAATGGTCTTGGAGAAGACCTAGGGTACTCACACACTAATATCTTCAAAGCCTAGTCGTGCAATGTCTAGATAGTGTCCCATTCAACTACCTAAACATCATAGTACTTATCCAACATTAGCATGTATCCCACATGATGAGAATAGGAAATAACTGACACAGTCCATGTTAGCTAAGCATGGAAATCTGGAGTTAATACTACTCCGATAAAGGGTGTTCTACTTGCCAATGGTAGAACTAGGACACATCCCATGTATCACATGGTTAAGGAATATCAAGAGTTTCTTTGTACTCTACCCTCCTTCTTAACAAAAGCTACTACCCAAGCATACTCACTCGGTTCTAGCATAATTCAATAAAGGAGTATATGAAGAGGTTTCATATTTTGTTCATAACCATATCATAACACACCCTACCAAGGAGGATCCATTAGGACTGCCTACAACCGGGAAGAGGATAGCTCAATGACTTCCCTAAGGATCTCTTCATGTTGTTCCATCCAATCAACCCTAAGTCCATCATTCACACAACACACTAGTTCAACTTTGTGTAGTACAAAACACTACAACACACTAGTTCAACTTTGACTAGTTTCTGGATGTCTTGGACATTCTTGTACATTTGACCTCCAAACAAAACACTCCCAAACTTTATATACTTCCTCTGAACACCATTATTAGCCATTTTAAGATTTTAAAACAACACGACACAAGTGTTAGTCTCTAATTCAACATAGATCATTTTTGATCGTGTAAAAATACTCCCCCAATCGGAAACATTCGTCCTTGAATGACACTTGATATTATTTAGGCACTATTAAGAGATAATAAACTCAATTATCACAGCACATAGCCATACCACAGAATAAAAAAATACATCATTCAAGAAGTATATAAATTTCACATATTTTAAGAGACTCGAAACACAACAAGAGGATAGACACTCATCTACGACTCATTATGCAATAAGACTTACATTCTTCATTTCAATTTGGAGAAACTCCTTATCCATTCATTATCATGCTTATATACATCCATTCTAAGCACATTACAACAACATTAAATAAAACACAATTTAGTCAATTTTCCAAAAAATTTACAGTGAAGTGCCAAGCAACATAGTGAACATAATAAAAAATACATCATTCAAGAAGAATATCAATATCTACTTTTAAAAAATGCACCTCTTAAGAAATTTATGACGGAAACATGAAAATACAAGAGAATAATCCATATAAACTAAATTTAAAACATAATAATAACTTCATGAAATACACAATGCAAGGAATTAATGAAATTCAATTTCAACTAGACTCCTAAACACAATGCAACCTGCAACATGATACTACTTCTATCTCTTAAGCTTGAATAGAAGAGAAGAGAAGAGACAACACATCACAACTCTACTACTCACCATACTCCCCCACTTAGAGGAAACCCATATAACTAAAAGAGAAATACAAGACTTACCAACGTCATCATCATCCGGATTTGTTCCTCTAGACCAGAGTGCATAAAAGTGATTCCTCTTTGGAGCACTACCTTCCGGAGCACTAGGAGGCTCTTGCTTAACTTCTCCCCCTTTTGATGCAACATTGGGACAATCCCTCACCTTATGTCCATCATTTCCACAACCTAAGCAATTCTCTGTACCAGCTAGACATTTTCCATATTGCTTCTTCCTACAAGTTACACAAGTAGGCTTACCATTTTGAGTACCACTACCCCTCTCAAGTTTGACCTTAGGAGCACTAGGTCCATCATGGTTTGGATCCCTCTTTTTGAACCTAGGTTGGCTTTGCTCATTAGATCCACTCCTCTTTAAGTTCCTTGCAATTCTACTAAGTTCGGACTCTTCAATGGATTGAGCATACACCATAAGTCTAGAGATGTTCATATCATTGTGCAGCATGGCCGTACGACACTCTTCTTTCACAAGGTCGGCAACACCGGTCATAAACCGAGTTATCTCATTCCTAGAGTTAGACACCAAGGATGGAGCATACCTAGACAACATGGTGAACATCAAAGAGTACTCTTTAACAGTCATATTGCCTTGCTTGAGGTTAATGAATTATTCTACCTTTTCTTCCCTCTTCTCACGGGAAAGTACTTTTCTAAGAAAGCCTCTTTAAAATCTTCCCACTCTATATGACCTGACTCAACAGGCCTATTATATTTCCATTGTGTGTACCATACATGAGCAACTCCCTTAATGGGTACGAACCTAACTTCGCCTTCTCCCTAGAAGTCACCCCAATGACACTTAACACCTTATAAACACCATCAACAAACTCTTGTGGATCCTCTCCCACCTTAGAGCCTATAAAGATATGAGGATTCATCCTCACAAAGTCGTTAAATCTAGAGGTCATAGTAATCTCCAAAACATTCATCCTAGGTCCAACATATCTAGTCACATGAGTAGTCATATCTCGGGCTAGGGCAAGTAAACCATCTCTAATCTCCCCATTAGTCAAGTCTGGAGGAATCACCGGGACATGATTACCTCAACCCATAATAGGGTCTTGATCACCTTGGGAGGAACTTGATCAACTTGACGAACTTGAACTCCTTGTCCATATTGAAGAACTTGCTCAACTTTCTCAAATTGAGGAGGAATTTCCTCATTCACTCTCCTCTCTTAAACTCTTCTACCGACCATACTTTTAGTAGTCATCTCCTATAAACACAAGGAAAACATTTAGAAGGGAACTCATAACTTTTTACTCTACGGCACGACACAAAAGTAAAAAGAAGGGAAACTGTATCATCCTATAGCCTCTCGCTCATGGATGTGTCGTGACTCACATCAATAAATAAGACTCTACTACACGTGGCCTTTGGAGACTTTTTGATTCCAAAGACCACTTTGAAGACATATGCTCTAATCGAAAGTTTATTACGACCCAAAATTACCTCCTAGAAGTTAAGGCAACCTTCGAGTCGGAACACGGTATACTTGACCTCTCGGAAGTATTGTATAAGCCTTTTGACATCGTTCATGACATACATGTATAAAAAGTAATGCAGAATTAAAATTTTTCACACGAAAAATATCTCAAAACATCTTTCATATAAAATGATAGAAATACTAAATCTCAACATATTCCAATCTTAGACTCAAGAATACTTGGGACACGGCCCATGCAATCGAATATAGAAAACTAATGTCTATTACAATACTTTAAGTAGGAGAAGTCTAAAGATGATAATTTCCTCGAATAGAGTGAGGACATACCCCAACATTTCTGGAACAATTACTAGATTCCAAGCTTGCTTCGAAACACCTCTCAATTGCTAGCCACACCTTTAGAGATAGACAAAAAGAATGGAATTAGTACAATACAGTATTAAATATTGTATAATGCATAAAATCATAAGAACCAATCATTTGTATAAAAAATTTTCTTTTTGAGTAAAACTTCATTACATAAGTATAAAATACCACACATAACATCAACAACACTTTAAAACACATAAACAAGAAACTCTCCTACCAAAGGTGATTCTAAGGCTCACTTGAGTGAGTTGTGAAGCGACCGCCCATACAATCCNATGTAACACTTTGAAAGTCCAAGACCTAATATAGAGCCTAACATGAGTGTATATAGGTTTAGACACCGTTTTTAAGGTCAAAATTAAGGAATATAAGTCNAAAGAGATCCTTTAGACTACCTAATATAAGATTATTCTCATTTAGTTAGTTAAATTCCCTACCTAGAATTACTATAAGACTTACCTAAGTAAGGCATGAAGAGACCGCCCATACACCCTCTTCAAGCCTACCTAAGCAATCCTCAAAGCTATTCTAGATAAGTACTTTTCATTAACATTCCTTTACTTAAGTAATTATGATCATTAGAAAATTTAAGAGACTTGCAACACTTAAGGACATTCACATAATGGTCTTAGAGAAGACCTAAGGAACTCACACACTAATATCATTAAAGCTTAGTCGTGCAGTTTCTAGATAGCGTCCCATTTTACTAACTAAACTTGATAGTACTTATTCAACACTAGAATTTACCACACGTGAGAATAGGAAATAACCGAAACAGACCATATTAGATAACCATGGAATCCGGAGTCAACCCTACTCAGATAAAGGATGTTCTACTTGCCAATGACAGATTTAGGACACATCCCATGTAGGTACATGGTTAAGGAATATCAACAGTTTCTTTGTACTCTAGCCTCCTTCTTAACTAGAGCTACTACCTAAGCATACTCACTCAGTGCTAGCCTTTGTTCTCATACAGTAATTCAATAAAGGAGTATATAAAGAGGTTCCATATCTTGTTTATAACCAAATCATAACACACCCTACCAAAGAGGATCTACTAGGGCTGCCTAAAATGGTGAATTGGATAACTTAATGACTTCCCTAAGGATGATTTCATGCCGTTCCATCCAATCAACCCTATGTCCATAATTCACACAAGAAGGATACTATTACAGATTAATACTTCAAGGATATCATAACCATCTTTGTAAAAGGTTCAACATAATGACCTTCTTTACTATATTCAAGATCATGTTTCATTCATACATATATATAAATGACAAAGGGTATTCTAACATACTATGTCAAGAGTTCATATTCATATTCTTAATGTAACAAGTAACGGACACAATTCTACCAAGACAAGACACATATACTTTCTATTATTACATAAAACATGTCTTTCAAGAAGCACATACGCACAACTAGTGTACTTGCAAGTCATCCTACCTACTCCTATAGGTTCATCTACATATCTCATCCTAATGATCATAAAATCAACTAGGAAGATTCACACTTCAACATCAAGTATACACACACATGACATTACCATTGCCTATCATGATCACATGTCTTCAATTAAGAGAACTCATGCTTTGACTTCACATGTACAAATAACTCATCAAGACCTTCATAAAACACAATTAATCAAGTTATAATATTTTAATATCTTAATACATGAAGTAATACCGATGAGACCACATTATTCACATGTATAAGACATAAGCACCACCACCATAAGTGGACCATACCAATCGTCACAATTGAAACACCAATACTACACAATATAGAAAGGGTTAGGTCAACAAACCACCAATTCAATCTCTTAGCTTCAATCCGTAGCCAATTCAACCAACTCATTACGCAAAGGCTCTTACCCATAGCCTTGATCACCAATTCAATCCAATAATCACAATATACAATGAACCAATCTTAGTATAATATGAATTCACTGATTTAGGACATCCTACATATAATGCTAACATGAATCTTTCATACTTCAATAGCCTAAAGTAAACCTCACATGAATTTAATAGTATAGAGCCATGATCAAATCACCCATAATATAGTCAAAATAAGGAGTGCATGATTTGAAAGGGTTCATAAGTAATTTTATCTAAAATCATTCAATTAACATCAATTATATCGTAAAACATTGTTTCAAATCATTCATGCAAAAACCCATGGGTAGAAGTTGAAATAGAAGGAATCATGTTTTGATCATCTTTGAAAAATCATTGGGAATGAATCCTTGAAAAAATAGATTTCAAGGATGAACAACCATACCTTAATTGTGAAGAAAATCTCACAACATTGATAGAGAAAAACTTTTGAAATTTGCATTCTTCCTTGGAGCTCCAAAGCTTCCAGATTTGAGTTCTGTATATAAGAATGGAGAGGTTTTGTTTTGAGTTGAGAGTTTAGCTTTGATTGGTGAGCTTAGGGGTTTAAAAAGACTCAATAACCGTCAATAAGTTATCCCTAAGTAACCCAAAAGACCCCAACAATTATTAGACAATTAAACCAATTCAAATTTGACTTAGAAATGACGCGACCAATATTGGGAGTTTACTGTGCGTCGCGGAGGCATTTTCAAATGTTGTTTTTGGAAAATTTCAAGAAATAATGGTTCGTGACAGTCCCATGTCGCAGGGAAAGATTTTTTCCCATTCAGTGCGAGTTGCGCGACGCGCAGCCACTGCCAAATATTGGCTGGCACAACAGCTTGCTTGGCAAAGTTTGGGTCCTCCTTGAGGAAACATTGGCTGGTCCCGGGGGCGTCTTTCTAGGACGTTTTTACCCTCTACATGTAAGGCTACACGTAGGAACTATAGATACTAAATTTAACCCTCAAACCATCCCCCAAAACATCACTACGAAGCACTACAATACTAAAGTTCAAGTTCGACAAGTTTGAGGATGTTCTTGGACGTTTGACCTCCAAACACTTTAAAACATCATATAATGCCTCTAAACACCATTATTAAAAATTGTAAGACTTTAAAACCTCATTAAATAAGTTTTATGATCTAGTTTAAGTTAGCTCATTTTTGAAGGTGTAACAGTGTGATTCCCTAGGTCTTTTCCAAGACCATTATATGAAGTCCTGTAAATTGCTTAAATGAACTCTAATTGACTTAATAATGGTTATGGATTATGTTAATGAAGTGTGAATTAGAGTATGCCTATCTAGGGAAGCTTTAAGGGTTTCTTAGGTAGACTTGAAGAGGGTGTATGAGCGGTCTCTTCATGTTCCACTCAAGTGAATCTTAGGTTAACCTTAGGTGGGTAGTTGAATATTTGTAAGGTTATAATATTGTCTTAGGTAGTCATAAGGATCATTTAGGTGTGCTTGAATAGGGTTTATGGGCGGTCTCTTCTGGTCCTACTTAAGCGAGTCTTACGATAAGCTTGGATTGGAGGCTTGTGTGTTACTTATCTTACTCTAAAGTTCACTGTATGTTCACTATAAATTCTTATAAATTGTATATTACTTGAAAATTGTTTTGAAGGTGATGTTTGGTGTTTAAATTTTGTTCTTATGCTTATACTATGAAGTTTTAATAAAAAAGAGCATGTTTCTCACAAATGTCCGTTTCTCATGATATTATTCATTATGCCATACTTATTCATGCCTAACCCCTCACCCTAAAGGTGGTTTTTTGGGAAAAAAGTACATGCATTATCTAATTCCATACTTTTTATCTATATCTAAAGTTGTAGGTTGAAGGTGAGAGGCATCTTGACGTGAAGCTTGGAATCTAGATTCTTTCAAGCAAAGTTGGGGTATGCTCTCACTCTATTCGATGACATTATCATCTTTAGGCTTCTTTTAATGAAATTAATATAATAAACATTAGTTTTATATATTTGATTGTATGGGTCGTATCCCAAGTATTTTTTAGTCTTAGATTGGCATATGATGAGACTAAGTATTTCCTATCATTTTATATGAAAGATGTTTTGAAATATTATTCGTGTGAAAAGTTCTAATTTAGTACTACTTTTCATGCATGTATGCAATGAATGATATCAACAGGCTTATACAAGACCTCCGAGAGATCAAGTACGCCATGTGACTTCTAGGGTGAGCTCCCGGGTCGTGAAAAAATGTGTGTCGGCTATGAGTCTATAGGGTTTTCCCATTTTATTGCCCAATAGAGTCACATTGGTTGATTTGGTGGAACCTGGGAAGTTGAGCTGCGATGTCATTTTGGGGATGGATTGGCTACATGTTTGTTTTGCTCTCATCGATTGTAGAACTTGTGTAGTAAAGTTTCAATTTCCTAATGAACTTGTTTTAGAGTGGAATGTGTGAAACTTAGCTCCAAAAAAGTTGAATCATTTCGTGTCTGAAAGCTTGTAATTTGATCTCAAAAGGGTTGTCTCTATCACATAGTGAGGGTAAGGGATCTTTAGTCCAAGATTTCTCCATTAGACTCGGTCCCCATAGTGAAGGATTTTTTTGAAGTATTTCCCAATGAGTTGCCCAAGATTTCTCCTAAATGGGAAATATATTTCAGCATTGATTTATTTTGCCGGATACAGACCCCATCTTAATAACTCATTGCAGAATGGCCACGGCCGCGTAGAAAGAATTAAAGGCTTAACTCAAGCATTTGATAGATAAGGGTTTTATTTAAACAATAATATCCCCATAGGGTTCCCAGTGTTATTGTGAAAAGAAATAAAGGTCTCTTAGAAGTGAGAGGAGTTGCTATTCCTAAAATGGAATTTCAAACAAGATATGGTCATTTTGAATTCCGAGTCATGTCTTTTGGTCTAAAAAATGTCATCGCGGGTTTCATGGACCTTATGAATCAAGTTTTTAGAAGCTATCTTTCTTTGTTTGTGATTTTCTTTATTGATGACATCTTGATATACTCTAAGAGTGAGTAATCATGTGAACCATTTGAGTATTGTTTGGAAAGTTCTCAAGAATAACCAACTGTTTGCCAAATATAGTAAGCTCAAATTTTAGTTGAGATCGGTTTCTTTCCTTGGTCACATTGTTTGTAGTGAAGGGGTAAAGGTAGATCCTAGAAAAATGAAAGTTATTAAAAGTTCGCCTAGGCCTTTGAGTCACCAACATCCGATGCTTTTGGGTTTTGTTGGGTACTATAGGAGGTTTGTTAAAGGATTTTCATCCATCGCATCTCCATTGATGGGCTTGACTCAAACTTACCTCCGCTCCCATATTAGCCTTTATGGAGGGAACAAAAGGGTTTGTGATATATTGTGACGTTTCTCGAGTAGTTTAGGGGTGTGTCCTTATGCAACATTATAAGGTGATATCATATGCCTCTATAAAGCTCAAGGTTCATTAGAAGAATTACCCATATCATGATCTTGAACTAGCGGCCTTAGTGTTTTCTTTTAAATTTGTAGATCTGTTCACGGATCATAAGAGTCTCCAATATGGTCACCCAAAAAGATTTAAATCTCCCACAAAGAAGGTGATTAGAACTTTTAAAAATTCTGATATGAGTGTCCTGTACCACCCTGGAAAAGCCAATGTGGTTGCAAATGCTTTGAGTCAGATGTCTATGGGTAGTGTAGCCCATGTTAATGATAATAAGAAACAGTTAGTAAAATATGTGCATGGGTTGACCCGGTTGGGTGTTTGACTTGATCATTCTCCAAAGGGGGAATTCATGGTTCAACATAACTCCGAATCATCTTTAGTGGTTCAGGTGAAGTATAAGCAACATCTTGAATATCTATTGATGGAGTTGAAGGAATACGTTGCTAGAAAATCTTATGAATCCTTCTCCAAGGGGGATAGGTACTTATGTACCAAGGTCTATTGTGTGTACATGATGTGAATGACTTAAGAAGATAAATTTTGCAAGAGGCTAATGTTTCCCGATATTCCATTCATTCGAGTGCCACAAAAATGTATCGTGATCTACAAGAGATGTATTGGTGGAATGATTTGAAGCGGGATATAACGGAATTTGAGTCCAAATATCCTAATTTTCAACAAGTCAAGGACGAACATTGAAGACCGGGAGGGTTAAATCAAGATATAGTTATTTATTCCCCACTTGGAAGTGGGAAGATGTTAATATGAATTTCGTTGTGGGTTTTCTCATACACGAATGAAAAATGATTCGATATGGGTTATTGTTGATAAGTTGACAAAGACACCCCATTATATTCCCGTCAAAGCTACTTATTTGGAGGAGGATTATACTAAGTTGTATCTAAAAGAGATTGTGAGAGTGCATGGAGTTCCCTTGTCCATCATCTCCTATACGGGCACTAATTCTCTTCTCCTTTTTGGAAAATATTCCAAAGTGGTCTCGGTTCAAAGGTAAAACATAGGACCGCATTACATCCACAAACGAATAGTTTAGAGGAACGAACCATCCAAACCTTGGAAGATATGTTGAGGGAAAGTGTCATCGATTTCAAGGGTAATTGTGATGATCATCTACGATTGATCGAAGTCGCCTACAATATTAACTATAATTCTAGTATCGCCATGGCACGCTTTGAGGATCTTTATGGGATATAGATGTCCAATTAGGTGGTTTGAGGTAGGTGAGTTTTCTCTAATAGGTCATGAAGAAATTATAAGGTCGTGGATAAAGTCTGGATCATAAGGGATCGTTTGAACACGGCTCAAAGATGGCAAAAACTTATGCCAAAAATAGAAAGAGGGACCTTGAATTTATGGTAGGTGACTTGGTTTTATCACACATGAAAGGGGTGATGAGGTTTTTGAATATTGGGAAACTTAGTCCCCGGTATTGTGGGGCTTTATGAGATTTTTCAACGTCGTCGGGAGTTTCGTCTAAAAATTGAAATTACATGTGGAATTGGCTTCGGTACACCATTGAAATTACTTGTAGAATTGGCTTCGGTATACCTGGTTTTCCATGTGTCAATGATCAAAAAGTGCATAGGCGATCTGGTGTTTATCCTTTATTAAAAGGTTTATGGATTGATGCTAACCTTTCCTAAGAAGTGGTCCCGGACAACATTTTAGACCGGCAGGTGAAGAGTCGAGAAATAAGGAAGTATCTTCCGTTAAGTTTCTATGGAGAAACCATCTTGTGGAAAGTGCTACTTGGGAGTTGGAGGCCGATATGATATCCCGTTATCCTCATCTTTTTCCTTCTACTCCTATTCCAACATGAGCGAAGAATTTCCTCCTTTATTTAGTATTTTTGGGAGTCAATGTGTGCTATGTGTAGCATTTCATAATTTTCCCTATGTGTGGCATATTCTTGTGAAAATTTATGTCTTAATATATATATTGAGTTTTCATAATAGTTATGTTTCTGAACTTGAAACTACCTGTACTATGAAAGGCGCGTTTTGATTCACAAGGTGAGCATGTTGTACAAGTGTGAAAGGATCACACTTTTGCTCTATATTGTTGTGTTGAGCATAAGCGATGTGGGAGAAGTTAGTTATTCCCATACTTATGCGAGTTAGTGAATGCTTGTTTAGTTATTTGGTAGAAGTAGTTCCTACCTACTTGAGTTCTATGGCCATGTTCTTGTTTGATGAGAATTTTATCCCATAACAGTGAGGTTAAGAGGTGAAAGGTGAAAATTCTAGTTGTACACATTTTTCATGTTATGAGTTGTTGTGGGCTGTTGGTATTGAAATTTAACTTGCCTTGGTCGACATTCTGGGATGAATGTTCCCAAAAAGGGGATAATGTAACACCCTGTATGTGTAATGACCAATACTAGAGCCTTAGTCATTCCCTAATGTCCTAGGGAGGCCTAAATGTGAGGTTAAGGTCCTAAAATAATCTTCCTAACTCTAAACTAAGGTTCTAGTACTAAAATGTCAAGGCAAGACAACCCTAGGACCCTCCCAAGGACCCACGAGAGGACCCAAGGAAGAGTTCAAAAAGCTGTCAAAACAGCTTGGGTTTACGAGAACCGTGGACGGATCGTCGATAGACTCATGCCCCGTCAATGGGAGTCCTGAGTCCATACTATGTCTCCACCAACTTGTCCCTCCTAAACAAGACTCAGTCCCAAACAATGAGTGACCAGGACAATCCGTTGATGCATCGACGCCCTGTTAATGGGGACTCGTCGATGGGCACTGCCTTTACATGACTATGTGGGGGTTAGTTAGGCAATTAGATAATCGTTTAGTTAACCCTTAATTACAACTTTAATTTGTTAGTTAAGTATATTAAATTGTATTAAAACACTAAAACAAGTCTTCCACGTTATAACTCCTAATCAAAAATCAAAACCCATTTTCCCTCTCTTAGAAATTCTCTCTCTAACCCACCATTGAAGAACAAGAAAGAACTCAAGCTAGGGCACTCAAGATTCAATATCAAATAACTTCAAACTCGTGGAATAACCTTAAAAAGGGTATGGGGATGTTGATTCATGGATTAGTTTCTCCATGAGCCCTTCAAAACTTCTATTTTTGAAATTTAAATTGTGACAAAAAACTAGGGCTTGTGATCTAGCCATGGGTTCACTCCAAAACCGTTTTATTATGTTATGTGACTTATATTGTGAATATATTGGTATTAATTGATGATTTCTATTGTGAAAATCTTCCAAGAACTCATGTGCACCCTATGGCCTAATTTCACGAGTGTTAATGGATGAATTGAGTACATATGAACATAATGTAATTGACGATTATCTAGTCATAGAGTCCTATTTACATGCCTATTGTGATGAATATGGGGGTAATTCTTAAACTTGTAAGGGGAAACTCTAGGGTTTGTCTATATGTTGAATAATGTTATATACAGACTTTGAATTCTCTTGCAAGGTACATGGATGATGAAAGGATACAAGTAAGGTAGTGTGGGATGGTTTCCGTCCTCTTGAACCTTACCTATTGTATGGACTGAATTATTCATAATGTAATTAGTCTCTTTTGTTTACTGAAAGTATAGTTCTCATGAAAACACTATGATTGTTGTTGTGAAAGTGTGTTCTCACCTAATGAATCAAAGAGTTTTATGTTGGATTTTATTGAATGAAGAGAGAACACTTCCTCACAAAGATAAATACAATTAAAAATACTAAGAGTAGTAAGTTAGGAATGTATACTACGCACCGAGAGGATATGGACAATGAGTAAAAGACCTTTCTTTTATATAAGAGGTTGGGTCATCCTAGAGATATTCATGAGATAGGGACTCCTCCGTTAATGAAATACGTAGAATCTCTAGGACAAATTACCCTATCCCTTCACTGTGTGCCTCCGTAGGACTTAGCTAGTCGATCAACATAGTAGCTAGTATGTATGTTCTAGCTTGGCAAGTAGAACACCCTTGCCAAAATGTATGTGTGGAACATGGAATACACATGTGACACACCAAAAATAGTATCTACCATCTTCCCACATATGAATGGTCAAGATTAATTTTCAGATTCAAAGCACGGGATGTGTACGTGTGATGTACAAGTGCTACTATGATATAAATGTAGATTAATGTGTTGGAAAAAACTTATTAAATTGAAATCAAAGAATATATGAGGATAATTTAGTTGAATTACCATTTATTTTATTGTTTTCCTAAGGAGTGTGGACAAGTAACAAACATGACAAGTAAAATGGACCAGATGAATAATCAATTTGGTGGTGCGGGGATGGAATATATAATCAATCTTATATGTTCTTAGAAGTAAATGGAATGGTCAAGATTATGAGATTCGAGACATATTTTTATTATATTGTTAAATTTCTAATTTAATATTACAATACTCCAAAGTCTTCTACATCTATCTGTCAAAATCTCTCCATCAGTGTAAGTGTTGTTTCGACATGACTGGTTGAATTTGATTAAAAAATATTATTTGACGTTCTATTGAAAATGTAGTTGTTTATATTTTGTAATTTACTTATTTTTTTGGTTACGTTATTGAATATAGTAGGAGGAAGGTAATGTAGTCTTTATTTTGATAACTTCAAGAATCTATTTTTTTAATTGAGAATAATTAGATTTTGTGTTCTTCAATAGATCATGATAATTGTTTGATTCAATTTTCCCAAAGATATCTTGATAAATCACAACTTTTAATTTCTTAGGCAAAATATTTCATCATAAATATATTTTTTATGTTTCTTGAAAATAACTAAATTCTTGGACAATACATATGATTTTCTCTATGAGCTACATATTTAACTTGATAATCGTCATGAATGATTCTCTTAAATATATGTTGTCTTTAAAAAAAATTATAAGAATATCATGTTTTATATTTAAATAAGATTTTCATTACAATTATTTTTTCCATTGTATGCACTTACTTTATAAATGACATGATTAAGATTATGTGCTTAGAGGCGCAATTATCATATGTAACAACCGGAAATCATGACCTATAATAGAGTCTAATATGTTGAGTAATAATGATATTAGACCTAAATAAGTATAAACAACTTCTTTGAGAAGTATTAGAGCGATTGAATTAAAGAAAAGCCTTAACGTCTGGAAACTAGCGAAATTCAACTAGTAGATGTCCCTATGTTCGGTGAAGGTTTTGGAGGGTCATATGAACTCCAAAACATGTAAAAAGACTTTTAATAGGTAGAATTTAGTATATAGGGTCAAAAAGTACAGTCACGAAACCCCAAGGAAAATCGGAAGGGTCCTTAGGGAGGACCCGAAGTTGGGCAGCAAGCTGCCAAGGCAGCTAGCGCGCAGGCAGATTCTTGTGGCTGCTGCGCTTCGCGCAGCCATCACGTGGGAATCTCAAGTTTTCCTCGCGACGCAGGGCTGACACAGACCCTAATACCTCAGCTCAAAATTAGAAAATAAACTGCGGAACTAGCCTCGCGACGTGCACCTGCTTCCCAGACATCGTAAAAGTCGTATTTTGGGTGTTTCGACTTCACAAATAAACCCATTTAAGTGAGGTGTATTTTGGGTATTTAAATAGGTGACTATATAATTTCTTAGGGTTAGTTTTAGGTCAATTTTAACACTCAAATCAAGTCCAAAAAGTTTAAATTAAAAATTAGTCTCATCTCTCCCAAATTCTCTCTCTTCCTCCAAACTTCATTGAAGACCAATAGAGCTCCAAGAAGAAGACCAAGCCTTCAAGTTTTTCAACTTAATTTAGTGGATTAATCTTCATTAAGGTATGGTTTATTTCACTCTTGTGATTCCTTTCCACAAGAAGTCTTTCAAAAGATGATTTCTAGATCCCCCAAACAAGGGTTTTTCTCCTCACATGAGTCTTCTTTCTTTAAAAAATTTGTGAGTTAATTGTGATGAATTATGATAAATTAATGTTTTTTAAGTATGAATTGATGGTCAATTAATGAATCTTTATGAGTTTTACCTTGACCCATGTTTTTCCCCCAAATCCCTAATTTCTTCGATTGATTAAGGTGAATTGTTGAGGGTGATGAACATGTCATTTGTTTACTTTGATTTTAGTTATGTTAATACTTCATGAATTGACCTATTTCATGTTTTGGTTTTGAGATCTTGGGTATTGAAGTATGAATTCCCATGAAGGGCAATAAGGTATGATCATGATTCTCCTTTGATCTCAATTATGCAAGGTGAAATTTACTTATGTGATAATAACACTATAGCTAATTGTGTTGTTGTGATTTTTGTAATAAGGATCCCTCATCCCTAACCCTAGATCTATTAATTGTCTATGAAGTATTTAATTATGCTATGATGTGATCATTATATGACTGAATGTAGTTTCTCATGATTATAATGTTATGTCTAAGGTGAAAGGATAGATCTCACTTGTGATCACCTATGAGCTATTATGATAAGATGTTTACTTAAAGGTCTAAAAGACACTAATTTAAAATTGTATGATTTTATATGATGATTACAAAAGGGAATAATTACTTATCACCGAAAGAGCATGTAGTGAGATGGAAGTCTCACGTTAGTAAGTCCGATCTCCCGCATGGGTTTCCTCGCGTTAGTAAATCCGGATTCCCTAGTTATGTGTTGTATCATGAGATGGAATTCTCGTTAGTAACTAAAGGTTTATAGAAGCAATCTCCTTGACCCTTAAATATGTGCCCACATAGGACTATAGCTTAGTTGATCCACCTAGATAGCTATGTACAAATGGTTACACCCTAGGAAAGTGTTAACCCTCTCTTTTTGGTGTGGGAGTAGAACACCAGATTCCATCTAGCTCACATGGTCTCATGTAGGTTATCGCACTTATCCCCCTAATGTGAAAGTAAATGAATAATTGAACTCTTATTAGGGTTTTCTTGAAGGATACTACATAGGGTGAGAGAGGGTATGGGACTTCTCTTACTCATTGCACATGTGGGATCCTAAGGGATGGTTCTAGTAGTGTTCTTTTATGATTATTATATGATTATGGTTATGTTAATAACCTATGAGTAAGTATTGATGTATAAGCATGTTACCAAAATATGTTGTAAGTATGAAGTGGGTTGCTTAATGTGATATTTGGATGGGATTATGCGGTTTTATATTTGGTATTACACAAGTATTTCTTGGGTGATCTACTTGTTGGGTTGCTATTAAGTCAAATTGACTTATATTTCTTCTTATATATTAATGTGGAGATAAATTGATAGAAAGCATGGTTTTGAGTAAATCGTCCTTTTCTCATGCATTTATGATTTTTGTGCATAGGATCCATACTTAGTACATGTGTTTTGTGCTAACCCATATTCCTTCCTTTTTCCCCAAAAATTTTAGGTTCGGGCCATTGAGGAGGTTGTTGGTCATTGAAGAAAAAGTCTTGGCTCTTTCCTAAGTATATTGGTGAGTCCTCATAAGTTCTGAGGATAGAACCACTTGTCAAGTCTTATTAGTTTTGTCTATGTTTAGAGACAATTTTCCACTCTCACTTTGAGACTTTATTGTAGCCTATATGGGCATACTGAAATAGACTAAGGGCTATGCTCAAACTATTATGGTTCATTCTTTAGATAGTTTAATATGAGACAAATTATTAGACTATGTTGTTTTGTGTTTTTGACCTATGATATGTGACAACGAATGCTAAGAGGCTTGTCTTAGTCCTCTTCGGGGACGATGACGCCGGTAAAAACTAGGGTGTACTTTGGGTCGTTACAAACTTGATATTAGAGCATTAGGTTAAAGTAAACCTTAGGTTTGATGTCTCACTAAACCACGTCTATGTAGGGTCTTATTTATAATTGTGAAGCGCGCCACACTTATGAATGAGAGACTATGTGATGTTTAGGAATTTTCAGTCTCTTGTTATTCCTTCGTCGTGCCTAAGAGTCCTATCACTTTTTAGTACTTTCTTCTAATCATTTTATTGTGCTTATAGAGAATGAATACAAGGAGGAACAATGCTCGAAGGGCCAAAGAGGAGAATTTGAATAAAGTGGTTCACCCTCAAGCTCCTCAAAAGCCTCAAGTTCCTATTTAAGAAGGGGCTATGTCTAACGTTGAGATAGGGTCGGCCATACATAGCTTGACTCAAGTGTTTGCTATTGAAGTTGCTAGGGATACAAGAGTGCAAGTGAATCCCAACGCTAACACTACTGCTTCAATGATTAGGGATTTCATACGGATGAATCCCGCTACTTTCTTTAGTTCCAAAGTGGAGGAGGACCCACAAGGGTTCATTAATGAAGTGTTCAATGTTCTTGATGCTATAGGGGTTTCTTCTCAATAAAAGGCGGAATTAGCTTCCTACCAACTCAAAGACGTAGCTGAAGTTTGGTATGAGCAATGGAAGGATGAGAGGCCGGTTATAGAAGGCTGGATTACTTGGGGAACATACACAATGGCCTTCCTTGATAGGTTCTTTCCATTGGAACTAAGAGAGAGTAAAATGCAAGAGTTCATTAACTTTCGTCAAGGAGGTATGAGCGTAGAAGAGTATAGCCTCAAGTTCACTCAACTATCCAAGTATGCTCCGACTATGGTTGAGGATTCTAAGGCAAAGATGAACAAATTTATCATGGGGATATCCGATCTTGTGGTTAATGAGTGTAGGTCGGCTATGTTGATTCCTATTGAAGAAAGTAAGAATCTAAGATGGGAATTCTTCCAAGGCTAAGTTTGAGTTACAAGACAAACCAAGGTTCAAAATGAGGTTTTCCAACCAAGTCCCTTCTAATGCTCCAAGGGTCAACAAGAGTAAGGTGTCTACTCTTAAGCCCCAAGAGGGTAAAGGTGGTAGATATTATGTTAAGAAGCCTCTTTATGCAAAATGAGATAACAGACATGATAGTAAGTGCCTAGTTTGCACGGGTAATTGTTATGGTTGTGGAAAGAGTGGTCACATGAAGAGAGATTTCCCTATGATAAACTCTCAAGGAAGGGAAAATGCTCAAGCTCAAGCAAGTGCCCAAACTCCAGATGCTCCTAAGAAGAACCGGTTCTATGTTCTCCATTCCCGAAGTGATGAAGAGAGCTCACTGAACGTGGTCACCAGTTGTTAAAATTATTTCATTTGATGTATATGCTTTGTTGGATCCAGGAGATACATTTTCATTTGTTACCCCTCTTGTAGCCATGATGTTTGATATACTACCCAACATATTAGACGAACCTTTTTTAGTTTCCACCCTGGTGGATGCTCCTGTGGTGGTTGATAGAGTCTATAAAGGTTGTCCTATTTCTTTGCCCAATAGAGTTACATAGTTGACTTGATAAAACTTGATATGCTAGATTTTGATGTCATATATAGAATGGATTGATTTCATGCTTGCTTTGCTTACATTAATTGTAGGAGAAGGGTAGTCAAATTTCAATTTCCAACTGAACCCGTTTTCGAGTGGAAGGAAGGGAACTCAAATCCTAGGGGTGAGATCATTTCATGTCTAAAAGCTTGCAAATTGATTGCAAAGGGTTGTATCTACCACATAGTAAGAGTTAGGGATCTTGAATCCGAGGTCCCTCCAATAGAATCGGTACCCGTAGTAATGGAATTTCCGGAAGTCTTTCCCGATGATCTTCCTAGAATTCCTCCCGAACGGAAGATGGATTTCGGCATAGACTTATTGCCGGATACGCAACCTATTTCAATCCCTCCTTATCGGATGGCCCGGCAGAGTTGAAGGAGCTAAAGGCTCAACTCAAAGATTTGTTAGATAACAACTTTATTAAACCGAGCATATCACCATGGGGTGCTCCGATATTGTTTGTAAAGAAGAAGGATGGGTCGTTGAGAATATCCATCGACTTCGTCAATTAAACAAAGTCACCAGAAAAAATAAGTACCAGCTCCATAGGATTGATAAATTGTTTAATCAACTCCAAGGAGAGAGTTACTTTTAAAATATTGACTTGGGTTATCATCAACCTAGAGTGAGCGAGGTTGATATTCTGAAAATGGCATATAGATCAAGATATGGTCACTTCGAATTTCTAGTGATGTCATTTGGTCCAACTAACGCCCTGATGGCCTTCATGGACCTTATGAAGTGAGTTTTTAGAAAGTATCCTGATTTTTTCATGATTGTCTTCATTTATGATATTTTAATATACTCTAGGAGTGAGGATGATCATATGAGTCACTTAAGAATAGTTTTGCAAGTTCTCAAAGATAACCAACTTTTTGCTAAGTTTAGCAAGTGCGAATTTTGGTTCAGATCGGTTGCATTTGTTGGGCACCTTGTCTCTAGTGAAGGGGTAGAGGTTGATCCAAGGAAAAAGTAAGTGGTTAAAAGTTGGCCTAGACCTTTGAGTCCTACCGACATTCGGAGTTTTCTAGGGTTGGCCGGTTATTAAACGCAGTTTGTTGAGGGATTTTCGTCTATGGAATCTCCATTAACAGACTTAACCTAAAAGTAGTCCAAGATCGAATGGTCGAAATCTTGTGAGAAGAGCTTCCAATTATTGAAACATAGACTCACCTCCGCTCCGATATTGACCTTACTGGAGGGTACCAACGGGTTTGTGTTATATTGTGATACCTCCCGAGTGGGTCTAGGATGTGTGCTCATGCAAGATGGCAAATTTATAGCATATGCTTCTAGACAACTCAAGTCTCATGAAAGAATTATCCAACCCACGACCTTGAGCTAGCGGTCGTGGTTTTTTCCTTAAAGATTTGGAGACACTATCTATATGGGATGGATGTTGACGTGTTAACGGATCATAAGAGTCTAGAATATGTGTTCACCCAAAGAGATTTCAATTTACGCCAAAGAAGATGGTAAGAGCTTCTAAAGAGTATGGTATGATTGTCCTTTACCATCCCGGGAAAGCTAATGTGGTGGCGGATGCTCTGAGTCGAGTGTCTATGGGTAGTGTTTCTCATGTGTTTAATGAGAAGAAAAAATTAGTAAGGATGTTCATCGGTTGGCACGGTTGGGTGTCCGATTAGAAAAATCTTCAAAGGGTAGTTTTATGGTTCGTCACAACTCCGAGTCGTCTTTAGAGGTGGATGTGAAATCCAAGCAGCGTCTTGATACCCTATTGATAAAGTTGAAGGAGTCGGTCCTTAGAAAGAATAATGAATCATTCTCCCAAGGGGAGGATGGGATACTTAGGTACCAAGAAAGGTTATTTGTTCCGGATGTGGATGTTTTAAGGGAAAGGATCATTGAAGAGGCTCATGGCGCCAGATATTCCATTCACTCGGGGGCCACCAGGATGTATCATGATTTGTGTAACCTTTATTGGTGGAATGGAATGAAAAGAGGGATATCAAATTTTGTGGCTAGATGCTCGAATTGCCAACAAGTCAAAGCCAAGCATCAAGGGTCGGGAGGTCTTACCAAAAATATTGACATTCCCACTTGGAAGTGAGAAGATGTCAACATGGACTTTGTGGTAGGTTTACCTCGCACCCATTTCGACAACATGACACAATATGGGTCATAGCTGATAGATTGACCAAGTCAGCTAACTTCCTTCCTGTAAAGGTTTCTTACTTGGCGGAGGAATATATTAAATTGTATGTTAAGGAAATCGTGAAGTTGCATGGGTCCCCTTGTCCATCATTTCAGATAGGGGAACTCAATTCACTACACGTTTTTGGAATTCTTTCCAAGATGGACTTGGCATGCAAATAAATCTTAGCACCGCTTTCCACCCTCAAACGGATGGACAAGCAAAGTGCACTATTAAAACTCTTGAAGATATGTTGAGGGATTGCGTAATTGATTTCAAGGGCGATTGGGATGATAACCTACTACTATTCGAGTTCTCCTACAACAATAGCTCCATGCAAGTATCGGTATGGCACCTTTTGAAGTTCTTTATGGTAGAAAGTGTCGGTCCCCGATTTGATGGTTTGAAGTGGGTGAGTTTCCTATTCTTGGTCACGAGTTAGTGTATGAAGCCACGGAAAAATTTCCACTCATAAAGGAGAGGTTGAAAATGTCTTTTAGTCGGCAAAAGTCTTATGCTGACAATAGAAAGAGAGACCTTGAATTCAAAGTAGGATATTGGGTCTTTTTTAAAATATCACCCATGAAAGGGGTGATGAGGTTTGGAAAGAAGGGGAAACTTAGTACCCATTATGTGGTGCTGTATGAAATTTTGAAAAGGGTTGGTAGTGTTGTCTATGAGTTGAAGTAGCCAATGAGTTGGCCATGATTTATCCGGTGTTCCATGTTTCTATGCTTAAGAAGTGTGTAGGTGATCCGGTCTCCATTTTTCCTCTAAAAGGATTAGGGGTAAAAGAGGACCTTTCTTATGAAGACGTCCCGATTGAGATCTTGGATAGTCAATTCAAAAAATTAAGGAATAAGGAGGTTGCCTCCGTAAAAGTTCTATGGAGGAACCACCTTTTTGAGGGTGCAACATGGGAGGCCGAGGCCTACATCAAGTCCCGCTATCCTCATCTCTTTCCCCTTACTCCTAGTAAATATTAATGTGAGTAATACCTTATATGGTTATTATGAATAGTATTAATCTTACCATGTGTTTCTAAATATATGAGCATATTATAGTAGAAATTCATGCCTAAGTTGAGTTCTTTTTTCATTCCATGAAATATGCTTATTATGTTGGTTTTAACTTGAGTGTGCTATGTGCTATAAGTTTTCATGGAAGATTATAATGAGTATTTCATGATTTTTAATAAGAAATCATCATGTGAACTTTTGATGTTCATATTGAGCTCATATTGAAATGGAGAAGGTAATATCTCCTTAAGTGATACGAAAAGTTGAGCTTTTGTTATGGTATGTGTGGAATAAGTTCTTATTTGTTTATGCTATGTTTTTATGTTGAAGGGAGTTTAACTGTACTCCTATGATCTGTGACTCATTATGATTTTGGTTGTGGTTGGCTGCTAGTCGTAAGTGCTATTTTTTCTTTTCCCCAATAGAAGGTTTAAGGTGTAATTCGGGGACGAATGTTCCTAAGGGGGAGATATTATAACACTCCAGAAATCAATGACCTATAATAGATCCTAATATCTTGAGTAATAATTATTTTAGACCTAAATAAGTATAACTAACTTGTTTGATAAGTATTGGAGCTATAGGATTAAAGAAAAGTCTTAACGTACGGAAACTAGCGAAATTCAACTAGTTGGCGTCCCTATGTTCGGTGAAGGTTGCGGATGGTCATTTTAAGTACAAACTTGTAAAAAGACTTTTTATAGGTAGAATTTAGTTTAGAGGTTCAAAACATACATACAGGACACCCAAGGACCACCGGAAAGGTCCTTCGGGAGGACCCGATCTTGGGCGAGCAGCTGCCAAGGCAGCTAGCGCGCAGGCAGATTTTGGTGGCTGCTTCTCGTCGTGCAGCCATCACGTGGGAATATGAAGTTGACCTCGCGGCAAGGGGATGACACGGACCCAACTGCCTCAGCTCAAATTTAGAAAATAAACTGGGAATTAGCCTCACAATGCACACCTACTTCCTAGATATCGTAAGTCATATTTTGGGTGTTTTGACTTCACAAATAAACCCATTTAAGTGAGCGTCTTTTGGTTAATTGAATCGGTGACTATATAATGTCTTGATTTCAGTTTTAGGTCAATTTTAAAACTCAAATCAAGTCCAAAAAGTTTAAATAAAAAATCACTCTCATCTCTCCCAAATTCTCTCTCTTCTTCTAAAACTCCATTGAAGACCAATAGAGTTCCAAGAAGAAGATCAAGCCTTCAAGTTTTTCAATTAAATTTCGTGGATTAATCTTCATTATGGTATGATTTATTTCACTCTTGGGATTCCTTTTCCCAAGAGGTCCTTCAAAAGATTATTTATAGATCCCCCAAACAAGGGTTTTTCTCCTCACATGGGTCTTCTTTCTAAAATGAAATTGTGAGTTAATTGTGATGAATTACGATGAAATAATGTTTTTAAGTATAAATTTATGGTAAATTAAAGAATTCTTATGATTTTTCCCTTGACCCATGTCTTTCCCCGAAATTCCTAATTTATTGGATTGATTAAGGTGAATTGTTGATGGTAATGAACATGTCACTTGTTTACTTTGATTTTAATTAAGTTAAAACTTCATTAACTGCCCTATTTCATATGTTGGTTGTGAGCTATTGGTTATTGAAATATGAAGTCCCATGAAGGGTAATGGGGTATGATCTTGATTCTCGTTTGATCTCAATTATGCAAGGTGAAATCTACTTATGTGATAATGATGTTATATCTAATTGTGTTGTTGTGATGTTGGTGACATGGATCCCTCATCCCTAACCCTAGATCTATGAATTGTCTATGAAGTATGTTATTGTGTCATCATTATATGATTGAATGTAGTTTCTCACGATTATAATATTGCATCTAAGGTGAAAGGATATTTCTCACTTGTGATCACCTATGAGCTATTATGATAAGATGTTTACTTAAAGGTATAAAAGACACTAATGTGAACTTGTATGATGTTATATGATGATTACAAAAGGGAATAATTGCTTAGCACCAAAAGGGCATGTAAATGAGATGGAGGTCTCATGTTAGTAAGTCTGATCTACCATATGGGTTTCCTCACGTTAGTAAGTCCGGATTCCCTAGTTCTCTGTTGTCTCATGAGATAGAAACCTCTACGTTAGTAAGTCAAGGTTTCTAGAAACAATCTCCTTGAACCTTAACTATGTGCCCACATAGGACTATAGCTTAGTGGATCCACCTAGATAGCTATGTACAAATGGTTACACCTTAGGCTAGTGTTAACCCTCTCTTTTCGGTGTGGGAGTAGAACATTGGATTCAATGTAGCTCACATGGTCTCATGTCATTTATTGCAATTATCTACCTAATGTCAAAGTAAATGAATAAGTGAAGTATGTGAAATCTTATTAGGGTTGTCTTGAAGGCTACTACATAGGATGAGGGAGGGTATGAGACTACTCTTACTCATTGCACATGTGGGATCCTAAGGGATGGTTTTAGTAGTGTTCTTTTATGATTGTGATTACGATTATGGTTATGTTAATAATATATGGGTAAGTATTGATGTATAAGTATTTCATGAAAATATGTTGTAAGTATGAAGTGGGTTGCGTAATGTGGTACTTAGCCTTGGATGGGATTATGGGGTTCTATCGTTGGTATTGCACAAGTATTTCTTGGGTGATCAACATGTTGGGTTGCTATTATGTCGAATTGACTTATTTTGCTTCTTAAATATGCATGTGGAGATAAATTGATAGAACAAATGGTTTTGAGTAAATTGACCTTTTCTTATACATTGATGATTTTTGTTCATAAAAGCCATACTTAGTATAAGTGTTTTGCACTAACCCATATTTCTCCCGTTTTCCCCAAACATTTTAGGTTCGGGACATTGAGGAGGTTTGTGGTCATTGAAGAAGAAGACCTGGCTCTTTCCTAAGTCAATTGGTGAGTCCTCATGAGTTTCGAGGATACAATCACTTGTCAAGCCTTATTAGTTTTGTCTATGTTTAGAGACAAATATTCCACTCTCATGTTAAGACTTCATTGTAGCCTATATGGGCTTATTGTAATAGTCTAAGGCCTATGCCCAAACTATTGTGATTCATTCTTTAGATGGTTAAATGTGAGACAAACTATTAGACTATGTTATTGTAAAATATTAAGTGAGAAGCCTATGTATGCTTCCTATGTAGAGGTCTATGTAAACCTCATTACGTATATGTGTAAAGTTTTATGTTTATCTGCATTTTGACCTATGATATGTGATGATGAATTCTAAGAGGCTTGTCTTAGTCCTCTTCGGGAACGACGACGTCGGTAATGATATATATATATATATTTATTTCCAAAACTAATCTTTCCGATTCATGAAAAATTGTGACTTTTATGAAGAGTTGTGTAACACCCTAAACTAACTAGGTTGAACTAGAGTAAAACATAAGTGTGATGAGTTTTTGAAAGTCCTTAGGTAGTGTCTAAAGTTTGGTGATGTTTTGAGGTCAAACGTCCAAGAATGTCCATCAGGTTCGAAAGATGTGCCTTGGAATGTGCTTGTGTGTTCTTATGTGTTTTTGAAAGTTTTACGTGTTCGTTTTTGTTGAAATTGATGTCAGGGTACCCTATTACCTAGATGACCATGTATAGGGGTTAAAATTCAGAGCACAACTCCACCTAGGAACCACAAGGGGTCCTTGAATAGGTCGCAAGAATTGGCAACAAAGCTGCCAAGACAGGCCCAATCGAGGCCCATCACCTACGGGCAGCAAGTAGGATGATGCCCCATCGTTTTGGCTGGCAGGAGGGGGGGGGCGTAGATCAAACCTTAGTGGTAGGAACTTTAACCCCCATGAATCCAGCCTCTGAACCAAACGATGCCCAACAGGATGAGTCGTCGTTCAATCGATGCCCACTAGTTGAGGTCTGTGGTGGTCACTGTGAAAAGTTGTCAAGGACACGACTAGACTAGGGGTGTTTTATAAATTCATCCCAAGTTTTTTATGAACCATGGATTATTATTTTAGGGTTTTCAAATTATTTCAAGTTGGTTTATGTCCTATACCTAGACAAGACTTCATTTTAAAAAAATTCAAAACCCCTTCCTCAAGAAAGAACTCTCCCAAAACCCCATAGAAGAAAGAACTCAAGGAAGGTCTAGAAGGGCTGGGTGTGGACGGCTTCTTCATCAAATTTTCGTGGGTTTATTCTCATTGAGGTATGGTAGTCATCCTTGAACCTTCTTACATTCAAGGAGCCACTTCAAATAGATTTCAAAAAAAAGGTTTCAAACTTCAAACTTTTTTATTCTTCAATTGTAAGTATGGGTCATTGCATGAAAATGTTTTAATAATTAAGATGAGTTGTTTTTAGTGCTAAATGATGATTTTCATGTCGAAACCCCAACGAAACCATGTTTATGCTTTTTGAAAACTTTTAGCTTATGAAGTGGGTTTAAGGTTAATATCTTGAAAACGTTGTAAAATGTTAGAGTGGTATTTATTTATATTGTGCTATTTTTAGCTACTGCCTTAAGGGCTATTTTTGAATTAATTATTGGAGGATGTGATAATAGGTGGTGAAACCTTGGATGAATGGTAAGTTGGTTATGTTGTTTACTTCTTATTGTGAAATATTCTTGAGTGGTATGGTCCACCTTTGGTGGCAGTGTTTACTTGAAGTGTATGGATATATGTATGAATATGTGTATTGTGATTATGGCCATGAAGGCATCGTATGTGAACTAATGTAATGATGATGATGATGTTCATGTTGATAAGCTTAGTGAATCTTGAATTGTAAGTATTGTAGAGAGTATGTTAGATAGAGTACATGAATATGTGAAGTATGTTAAAGTGTGAAATATGATGAATGAAGATGCAAGCATGTTTAGAAGTCAATGATATGAGAATGGTGATTAGGAGAAAAGGTGTGCTCACATGTACACACACACACTCACACTTGAAATGAATGAATGAAGCTAATGAATGTGAATGAGGGATTGTAGGGAGGACACTCTTCGTTAGTAGAGATGAAGTTTCTTGACCATTCCCTACTCTTTTTAAAATACTAAATGAATGAAAATGGGCGTTTTGGGGTGAACACTCTTCGTGAGTTGAGATGAAGTGTTTAGTAGCAACCTCACTATTCCCAAGAGCTTTCTAAGGATAGGTTGGAGGTTGGACACCCTTCGTGAGTTGAGATGTGGTGTTCCAATGTGACCTCTAGGGATAAGTAACCTTAAAGAGTTGAGATGTGGTTCTAATTATCTATCCCTTAATTTATAGTAAATTAATGTTTAAGACCCCGTGGGGGAGTTATGCTTAGCATCGAGAGGATATGAAGAAGAGGTGGTTACACTTGGTGAGTTGAGATGTTTTACCCAATGTACCGCTTGAGATAAGTAATCCACTTGAGTAGAGAGTGAGTTACTTAGAAACAATCCCCTTATCCCTTAACTATGCACAATCATAGGTATCTATAGGAGATTGCATGTAAACGCTAAAAGAATGACCCTACCTTAGGCAAGTGGAGATCCCTCATCCAGTTGGGGCTGATATCGGGATTCCATGTCTAGCTCTCATGGTCTATGTCGGTTAAAGCAATCCCCCAGAAAAGAATGTAACGAACTAAGTCATCTAAAGAGTGTACTACTTAGGGATGGCGGTGGTATGGGAAGTTATCTATCCATTGCACGAGTAGGCACTTTAAAGGGAATTCTTTGTGTGACCTTATATGAAATGTATGAATGAGTTATTATGTGATGTAAACGAAGTTATTGACTTAATTTCTAATGTCAAGAAAGCATGTTAAAGTTATGTCTTGTCTGATGAAGTTTATGAATGATGAATGTGGTGTTTCTAAGCTCATGGGATCCTCAAGGAGCACATTGTGGGAGTAGTAGTATGGGATGCTACTTTCACATTGCACTTTGTATAACTTTTAAGTCTACTTGGAGAAGGGCATATATGTGAAGTCTTTAAATGCAAGTATGTTTCTCAAATGACTTGTGATGGAGTGTGGACTTGTTACCTGTGAGAAGTAAGCCTATAATGGGTAGTCTTGAGGATCACTTAGGTGTACATCGAAGGGATTGTATGGGCGGTTCCTTCATGTTTTACCTTAGTGAGTCATAGGATAACCTTTGTTGGGGAAACTTCTAAGGAAATGATTTCACTATGAGTTGAAGATTTGAGTTCATTGTAATGATTATGGGTTCACTGTAAGGTTTCTTAAGTTCACTGTAAAGTGGACCTTTGTGTTAAAATTATAAAAGTTCTATTCTATGTGCTAAATGATGACTTTTATGCTATTCAACTTGGATATTTATAAAGATTTTACTTATTTAGCACGAAACTTATTTCTACTAAAATGTCCTCTTTTGCATGATTTTGAATATGTCATACTTAGTACAATGTTTGTACTAACCCCATACAATTCTATACTGTATAAGTATAGGTAGGAGGCTAGTGGAAGGTTGAAGGCAAGCTTGGGAATCGACTCTCTCAAGATTAAGTACGTCCTCATATATTCGAGGGCATAGTCTTTATTTCTTTTGTTCTTCTTTAAGACTTGTATAAGACTTATTATGTATTTTCTTTCAATGTAAAGGCCGTGTCCCTAAAATATGTAAGTTGTGTCTTTAAGTTGGCTTGTGAGGACGAGACTACTCTTTAGTATTTATAAAACATATTTCCTTATTATAGTTAATATCGTGTAAATATTTATTTACGTACTACTGTTCAGGTCTTATGTAATGAATGATAGCAAAAGGATAGTACAAGATCTCCGAAAGGTCAAGTACACAATTGTTCCGGACCAAGGGTTGCCCTAATTGCTTGGTACTTTCGGGTTGTGACAAGTTGCGACATGAAGAGTTATGACTTTTACAAAGAGTTGTGACTTTTATAAAGAGTTACAACATTAATGAAGAGTTACGACTTTCATGAAAAGTTGCGATTTTAATGAAGAGTTGAAACTTTTATGAAAGGTTGTCACTTTAATGAAAGGTCATGAGATTTCCGAAAGGTTGCAACTATTCGAAATAGTGTTAATCTTTCCGATAAGACACAATAAATATTTGTATACTAGCCCTTTGTTGTCGATAAATAGAGAGATATCCTCTCATTTTAAAACAACAAAAATTCTAAACCTCTTCTTCTTCTTCACAACAAACTTTTTGTGTACTTTGTTCCTATTGAGTGGCTCACTGACGTCCTTGCTTATGTTAAGATCTTCGTATGTTTTTCTGTGGTCATTAATTTATGCTTATGTTATTCAGGATAAATGGTAAGAGTAATCAATTTCATTTTCCTTTACAATATTAATGTTTGTAACCATGTAATCTCTTATGTGATATAATACAGTGTTTTAGTTTTAATAAGTGAAAGATTTTAAATATTATTTTATCAATTCTCTGATATTAAATTTCCGCGAGAAGTGTGGATAATTTTACTAGTTAAAATAATATATCAAATTATTTTGCATTCAATAGTGAAACAATTGTTATTTTCACATGATTTGACACGTACTTGGAAAAAAGTTGGTCTTCTTATGTTAAGATATAGTTCATGTGTTTCAATTTATTTAGTCAAATTTGACTTGGTACAGAATTTAGATTAAAAAATTGAATTTTGTGGTATTATATTTAAGATATGTTAAAAAATATTATTTAATCTTGTCGTCTTAAAAATGTCACATGAAAAGTTGAAATGGAAAGATTGATACTCTTTTTAGCGGAGAAAATAAAAACTAGGTCAAAAAAAATTGAACTGGTCGGAGAATATATAATTACATAGTACCTTGAACATAGACTTCATTATTATTTCCGCCGCCCAGTTGAAATAAAATTTTGAAATTAAATCTCTCGATCTACCATGGACATACCTTCAAAGATGCCGGAAAGAGAAATTGTCATTGCTCTTCCCGCCGCCAACACTTCTTTATCGATTTTAGCCTTTCCTAAGGAGAATGAAACATCCATGCCACATGAAAAACATCAAGTTGTTGAGATGGTTTATTCTACCTCTGCTGATATCTCGGGTTATGGATCGGAGAAAAACCCACCACTAGGGCCATGTTCCCCGCCCAAAATACAACATCAGGCCCTGAATCAAGAACCATATGGTAAGAAACCCCCTGTTCAAACTTTTTAAAAATTTAAAGGTTTTAAATATTTAAATTTAGTAGATAGAGTTACGTGATACCTCATAAAAAGTAGTAGGTGTTCACAAAAACATATGGACTTTAAGTAGCAATTCATAAATGAGACGAATAAGGAACCATGAGGTTTTATATTCAAATCTTTTATTTGTCCGGCCTTTGGATGAAAAAGATACCAGTTACATGTGTTTAGGGGTGCTCATGGAAAATCAAAAAAATTGAATAAAACTAAGTTAAACTGACGGGGAAAAGAGACATTTAGTTTCGTTTCGTTTTGATTTTTAATTTGAATTATCAAACAATTAAATTGAAAAATCAATGAGATTATTCCTTCATTCTCATGCCTAAAGTGCTTTAAATTCAAATGCTTTTGTGAAATTATATGAAGAAATGTTAATGTTTTTATTTGAGCTAAGATTATCCTCATAAATTTCTATTTCTTTAAATTACTTTAGCCTTTAAAACCACACTTTACTGATTTAGCATGATTTCCAACATTTATGACTTTCATGTATGCAAAATAAAATTCTATCTCCATACAAAATATTTCAGATATGACTTTTAAGCCTAGTCTTATGTATGATACAGATTGATCTTTATTCTTATGAGAATTAATATGTATATATGTTATTTTGATATGACTATTTAGTACCTAGATGATAAGGGTTTAGAAAAACCAAGTCACATAACCATGCGTCACTCTAGGGTTGGAGTATACGTCTTTGTCAAACAACTCTATTGGACCTGAAAGACTAAGATTAGTGTATCAACATATATATGATACGATTATATACTCTTTCAAAGTATAGGGAAGCCCTCCCAACTAGTTTAGCTATTGAATATCATGAGTTCACATGGTGCATGTCCATTGTAGAAATTCCCTAATTTATGCACCTTTTTACGATGTGCTTCGAATTTTATTTGATTCAATGCAAGTGTGTTGTTTAAAACTATGATTATGCAAGATTAATAAAATAGACTTATCTCAATATATTCTTTTGAAAGAATATTGTGACTGATAATTAGACGTAAACTCCACTGATTTTCTCTTCAATTATTTCATTATGTTACAGATTTTTGGGTACCTTATTTCACTGTCATTGTTATTCCATTTTACGATTATTCTAGTTTTCTTAATTGACTCAGTATAATCCACATACTGATAAATACTTTTCTCTGTGTTGCATTCTTTGATGATATAGATTCTGGCGTCCGTACTCAGACTCGTGGCTAGTGAGCTTTCAGTAGTTCTTGCTTGTACTTGGTGAGTCTTCCTCATTCGAGGATTTCCTGGATTAGTTGTCAGTAATATTTTAGTAGTTTCTTTATATATTTGGTTTGAGGTAACAAGGGGCCATATCCTGGCAAACTTATTTGCTTTGGTCAAAATCTTAGAGGTTTATTTCAACATTAGTTATTCAGTCATCATGGATTTATTGATTCCTTATTAAGACTTATTAAGCATATATTTTATCTTATGCATTAATTTGAAATAATATGCTTTTGTATCTTATGCCAACGGTTAACTTGGGGACACTCGTGCTTCTAATTTCGGTGTTTTCCAGTGGGTGCAGACTCGGATCATGACAATTATTTTAAAACAATGATCTAATAATTTACCCCTTCTTATATTCATTTTCTTTTAAAATGGTTAAATTATTGGACAATGCAATTAATTTTCTAGAAGAAGCTAGCTATATGATTCCTTCTTTTCTTTAAAAAGAGTTACTTATTTGGTGTTTTTTTTAAAAATATTTTCTATCTAATATGTGCTTGAAATGAAGAATAGAATGCAACACTCCACCCTTTCAGAATGTCTAAATTTATCCATACTTTTTTTGAAATACTACAGTGATAAATAAGTATATAAGTATATGGTATGACATATTTTAGTTTCTCAAGGGTCGTATTTCAAGTTTCAAAGTCAAAAAAGTTGAAAAATAGAAGTTGTCAAAAGTTATCGCAGGTTTCATTTTCAAGATTTCTATGAATATTGGGTTAAATGTCTTGATTCTTATCTCCTAATCCATCAAGAGTTATAATATGCATAACAAAAAATTGAAAGGCATGTGATTCTACTTTCCAACTCACAAAAACCATTAGTCTATATAAGTTATAATTGAGCGATATTTACATTATTGTGATATTATGCAAGCAAGAAATGTAATGTCCTTAAGTTGGTTGAAGATGTATATATCTTCGAAATATGATTTCTTCTTCATTTATAACATTACGGGTCTCACAAAATAGAGAAAAATCTATAAGATTCTTTATAATTCTCCTTAAATCTATGTGACCTTATCTTGTAAGCTTCAAGAAGAGTTGATCTATGTTGCAAGCTCGTCATGTTGATATAGTGCTCCCCACTAATTTAGTGGTATATATATTGGGGTGTTGTGTCAACAAGGTACTACCATGTATATTATTTTGGGTATTATTACAAAGGTGTATAACAAGGTAAAAATGTTCTTTATCGATCAATAGCTACATTAGACCCATGCATCATTTCTTTTGGCAAAAAATGTTCTCTTTCATCAAATTATCATAGAACCTTATTTTCTTGATACTGATGAAGCTCCTCACATATTGTAATATTATCTGGGTAGAGAAGTGGTTAATTGAGTTCTTATAATCATTGAAAAGGGTATGTTAAGGTTATTCCCTTTTTTTGGCATGTTTTAGTAAAGCTTAGGAGCAATATTATGGGGTTATAATCGCTGATGTATTCATAGCAATAATTGTTGGTGGTTGGTTGCTCTTATAGGGTTCTAGATTGGTCAGTTCTTAGAAATTATTTGTTTAGGTTCTTTATAGGTAAATCGCTCTACATTAGCCTTTTGAATTGTTTGTTATTTCCTATGGGATACTGTATTTAGCGGTAGGAATGTGATATTTACCTATAACGATGTGTGGATTCATAGGACAGATATATGATCTTTTCCTGTTGTTCTATTTTGTTGTCTAGGATGGTTATGTGATATTTGCCTAAAGAGGTATATTGTTGCCTAAGAGAACTATGTGACATTTGCCTAGGGGGTTATGTTGTTGCCTAAGAGGGCTATGAAATCTTTGCATACGGGGCTATGTTGTTGCCTAAGAGGGATATGCAATATTTTCCTATAAGGCTATGTTATTTCCTAAGAGGTCTATGTAATCATATCTTAATGGGCTATATTCATTCCTAAGGGGGTTACGTGACTGCCTACGGGCCTAGCCGACTATCGCTGGGGGTATATAGACTTAATTGACACCTTCTAGGCTTATGGAGGCCTACATAGGTGGTGTTTTTTCTTGTTTGTATCTCTCAAGCATATGACGGCATAGCTAGGTTGTTGTTTGGTTATTTTTTGTATGCTTAGAGAGCAGGTAAGGATGCTTGTTTTCTTGTTTTATTCTTGATGTTTTTTAATTACTTTTAGTATATTAACATGCCTGCTTAGTTAGTCTATTTACTTTCATACTCAGTATATTTATGCCTCATTACCTGCAGTGTTGTATTTATGCTTATAGGCCTTGAAAAATGGCCCGACTGACCTCCCTAGAAGTATGGTTGAGTTATAGCTGTAATGAGCCTTTTAGGTAATGTCCATCATATTGCCTTATTATCATTGCTAGAGCAATCTTATAGAGACAGACCGCAAGTCATTTATGACTTTTAGGGACTAAAAGTTTGTTAACCTAATTGTTCCTTTGGATTATGTGTCAGTTTATTTGCGTAGGAGATATTAAAGACAAAATGGTTGACTTCATTCTAAAGCTTAAGAAAATTACCTTAGAATGTAATTTTGATGGTTCTGTAAGCTCCGAAACATTGAGCTTAGTCTAGCAGCACCTTTCGTGTGGATCCTAAGGCTTCCCAGCTAATCCCTAGCCTCATTATGATATTTTTTTAGAATAGAGGTTGGGTGTAAGACCCACTATTCATTGAGAAGAAATCAGTTGGAAATTTTGGTGGCTCTATTGAGTATGTAATGGCTAATTTGGTGGGGTAGAAAGATTGTTTATCTGCACATGTTTTGAACGAATCTTGACCACGCCATTGTGGATTTTTAAACTTTGTGTTTTCAGTTGGTCCCCCTTCTTCTGCTCGATTGTGTGGAAGCCTATGCAATTTCAGAGGATTGTGTTCTTGATAATAATAGTCACATAGGCCTCTAGCCATGATTGCAATAGGTTCGTAGGCGTTGTGTCACGCCCCAACTAGAGGACGCGTGACTGGAACTCAACACCCTCTTAAATCGAGTTAGCCACTAAAATATTATACTGGACCGTTAGGGTCATAACCTGAATAACAACTCATGTAGACAAAGGCAGACAAGTCAAAAGTAATCAACTGCTAGCTGGTCGACGAGGCCACAATTGAGGACACATACATATAAACAAATCTATACGTGCCAAGACTATGTGGATAGAAACTTGAAGCTGCAGAAATAAATCCATAATACTATGTCCACAATAGCCGCTATGAGTGACATAAGAACTGTCGGGACAAGGTCCCGACTATACCCAAACTTTACAACAAAAGTAAACATCTTATGATATCCCCAAGATAAGATGGAGCTTAATAAGCCTTAACTGAACCTCAATCTTATAGGTGGCTTGTTTAGAGTCCAAGTATGTGCCTGCTCGCACGAAACAAAAAGAAGTGTCCCCAGAGAATGAGACGTCAGTACAAATAAAAATGTACTGGTATGTACAGTAAAAAGTAGAGTTACGAATATTTATAGTTTGAGGGTAATAGAGATACCACTTGAATCTGAAACTCTAGTAGCCTCCTTGGTTGATATTTGGGCTCCCACTATTCATCTGACCTTTGAGGAATTGAATATGCATTATATGCTCGTTTAATCGTATGTCATTAGTACAGACATACATACATATATACATAAAGATATACATACATACATACATAAGTACGTACTTATATATATATATATATATATGTATATAATATATATATATATATAGATGTAAATGCATGACATACACAACCAAATGCTAGCAATGGTGGTAACTTCCAGTACTGAAGTGACATCATATTCGCCAACACTTGGTCATCTGTGTCTCGTACGTATAAATATAGGCAATAGGCCTCATACCTCCCAATCATCGGTCGGATGTAGAATGCATGGCATGTCATGTCATGGATTTGTAATGAACTTATGTTAGCAGAAGTATGTTGCCAATCTTGGCTCGTTGGTACACTTGTCCTCATAATCTCCTAATCACTTTCGTAATCACATCTAAATATCTAGTATAACCATACACTTTAGATTAGACTAGAACACTTAAATCAAATATAGAAAGGTAACTTAAAGCCTATGATATTCATTAAGAGATTAAAGTTATTCACTTAGTATCTATAAAGGTTCCTTTGTAGTTTGTAAAATAAAGTATTTCAGAAAAACCCTTACTACAGTAGTTTAAACATAAAATTTGCATTTAAATGTTTTGGAGATAGACATATTATTTTAAAGTTTATCAAAAATATAAATTAGCGAGGAAGGAAGACTAACTTCAAATTCAAATTGTTCATCCCTAATTTTTTTATGTTTCTACACCTAAAGAAAAATAAGAACTTGTATGCATGGACCTATAGTCCAGAGAATCCAAAAAATGACATAAAGACGTTGAATAACCTATCTTCCCAAACGAATAGAATAGAAACATAATGGAGTAAAGAAAAATGCCAGCTGCAATATCAATGCCTTTCACAAAAGAGTTTTCTAATAATAGAGTAATAAAAAAATATGTGACGATTTAGGATACAAAAATTTGTGCTAAAAGGAAGTACGGTGCTTTGACTTAACATACTTCAATTCTTGGCCTTGTTGTATCAATATAGATTGTACCCCTTTCTTAGAGTATGTAAGCTACAGAAAATCATGTCATGCAACCATTACAGGCAGAATATTAACATGTCAGGGTCCACGTAGCAATTTAGAGCTCACTAGTACAGTGATTAGCTCGCCAGACCATTTTTAAATGTATGCTTCATTACCTTCGCTTCTCCAAATTACAATCCCAAATCAATGACATAACATAAACTTTTGCAGAAGCTATTAATAGGTGGAGGACTACGCAATAGTCAACAACAACCAACTAGTGTATGCCTGCACAACAATAAAAACTCAGCGTATAGCCATACCCTTCTTTTCCAACCCCAAAATAAGCGTAACCAAATCCCAACCTTGAGTCTTCAAACCACTTAATCCATAAAAAATATATGTAATCCAGTCCTATAATTGTTCAATATAACCATAATAGCTTGAACTCAACGCTTCCAATCATCGTCCTATATGTCGTCCAATAATTACTTTTGGAATAATGTATTTCTCCTCATAAGCAAAAAGAAGTAAAAAGGCCAAACCTTAAATTAAACATGATTGATATAACAGTATTTAACATTTATCTCCAACAACAAACAGTCTCCTTAAACACAAGACGTTGAACGAACAATAAACAATTTGAAAATTGCAATGCGAAAATAGAACCAACATTATACTAATTTATCTTGCAATTAAATAGTAGTCAATACTTCTTCTTCTCTTCCAGATTCATACCAACAACAACCACACACAATAAGTGATTTACGAAAATTCGAGCAACAATAACATCAGCAAATACTTTAACGATACCCCAACATCACACAACTATCCAAATACGATTTTCTCATCGTCTATTTGTGTTCTTGCTTCTATAGCATAGCTATTACTTTGAATCACTCAATAAACTAAAGGGTGAAAATTATTACCTCCAAAACAGCAGCAACAGATCCTAAAAATTAGACTCCTTTGCCACGAAAAATCCTTCAAATCCCAACCTACGAGGAAGAAAGAAGTAACACAATCTCTATGAACGTTCCGAGGGTTAAACCACATGTAAATCTTGTAGATACGTTCTTGGATGATACGGGAACCTCTAGAGAATATTTAGGACTTCTTCTTCTTATTTTGTCAAATAAATGAGATAAAAAGAAGATAAAACCTGATCTTATAATGCTAAACCGACTTAGGGGCGAGGGACCCACCTTCACGTGCGTACTTGCGCAGTCTCACTAAAATTTGAATATCTCCCAATTCTTAAGTCGTACGGAAAAATGGTCTAGTGCGTTGAAAAGTAGATTGGTAGACCTTTGATTCAATATATTGGGGCCCTGTAAAAGTGTATATATTGGGATGAAAGCTCCAAGATTTTTAAGAAAAATTTCAGAAGGTTTATCAACGAAACTTACTCTAACCTTTGTCAATAGTTATTTCCCAACTTGCTTGACTTCAAAACATAACTTACGACCATTTGGAAACTACATCACCTTATAAAACATCCTTATTAACATATAAAACACTCTTTATCTTATACCCAAAGGTACCACTTAACTTAAACATTCCGAATGGATGGGGTGTTAGAATAGACATTCTTTAGCCCAAAATTGTTTAAGGACATTCTTGATGAATAAAGTTAGTGTATTTCTTTCATTTTTATCACCCCTTAGAAAAATAGTCATCCTTACATGATACACCAAGTTGTATGAACCTCATAAACTCATGTAATACTATGTCTATTATGTGAAAGAACTATAGGGTTCTCACACATTGAGTGTTTTAAGTCAGCAAATTGTGACGTTTCAACTTTGAGATCACGTAGGTCATTTTATTTATGGGCCTTGAATGTGACCCCTTAACTTGCGATCTCGGTGTGTTGTGTGACTATTTTTCAAATAAGAGACTAGTCACACCCAACTTTAATTTATTATTTCCATCTTTAATCTCTTAAGACACAAGTGTTAAAATTTGGTGATTTCAAGTCCTATGCATCTGAGAAGTTTGAGGTTTTATTTTGGAGTTGGGAAGTGTCACAAATTGCTCATCTGAGGAAACTTACTCCCTGAACGAGCTGCTTTGCCTCTTCTTTCTTTAATGGTGAACTATTAGATAATTGTTGTGTTTTGAGCCCTGAATTGTGTCCTGTTTTGGGATGTAAGTTCGACCTTTTGAAAGAGTTAATTTCAAGATTCTGATATGCACCGAACATACATAATTCAACTTAATTTTTTATTCATTTCCAGTTATTGTGATTTTAGTTTCAATATATATGTATTGACATTGTGATTATATTTTATTAGTGTGACAACATTAAGAGATCACTTGAAAGGAAAAACATCCATAACTGAGAAGTCGAAGCACGCGTAATTTTCATTTAGGTAGGCTATGGATTCATGTCCTTATGATTGTGATTGAGAAATTGAATCCATGACTATTAGCTTGAATGTGGGTTGGATAGCTAGTTGATCATGCTTGATTAGTCAAAAATCATGGTTTGGGTTTTTATTAGATTTTTAGGATTGTTAGTTTGTTTTTTCTTCTGTTCACGATCATTCATGCGTTTTGGAATGTGTTGTGATTTTTATGGTCGATGTTGGAAGCATATGTGGACTTAGTTTAGGCGTAGAATAGTGCTTTCGTTAGACTTGCTTGTTCTAGAGGAGATATGGCATAGTTTAGGTCCTATGCTGCTTCATACTTTTAACTCCATCTAGACTAATGTAGAATACTTAAGTCTAATAGAATGAACCTTAGTAAGGCGGTAACTCAATTTTGATGACCTTCTATCCATAGCTCCTCATTATGACCCTAGCGATTCACAATTAAGATAATATTCTTCCTTCGACGACTTGGGACATAATTTTGTTAAAGCTAGAAGGATTATATTTATTACCTGATAGTGGACTTTATCACACAGTGGTACAATGATGATGATTTGAAATGGGATTCATTGTCAACTCATCTGGTCGCAGATTCGAGGTTTGGTCATGTTGCCTTGTGCTAGTTTCACAAACAAGGTATAGTCATGCTACGCTATTTTAGTAGAATATTCTAGGTGTAGAGATAAGATCTTTAGACACAACCAGCGATTCTAGACATTATCATTTACAGATTTGATATATTTTGAATTGGTTTTATTGGTTCATTTAGGAGACTATCCATGGTTCAAGGTCCATGCTATGAATTTCTCGACTCTGGATTCACCCAATTCAATCCTTAGTTGATATAGTCGTTATGTGTACCTATTGGGCTAATAAGGGCATGTTCAGGTTTTTCATTAAACTCACGCACGAATGTACCTTTTGGTTAATAGGGCCCAATTAGGTTTTAGTTAGCTAGTATTTGCTTTCATTTACATTTTTTACACTCGAGTGCATTCTTTCTAGACTTTCGCACTTTTGACATCTCTTCTATTTAGTTATTGTTTTTCTATTGCCTTTCATTTTCATCTTAGTCGGTGTATGATGCCCACTAAGTACCTGTTACATTGTACAAATTCTACACTCTGCATCTTTGTTGTGATTCATGTACGAGCACCAACGTTATTTTGTGCCAACTTCCATCAGATTTGGAGACAAGGTGAGCTTATGGCTACTTGTATCATACATTTCTCCCTATGCATTGTTTGGCTAGTCATTAGGATTTGAGATAAGTCTTTATATCTTGGTCCACTTTTGGAACATGTACTTTTTATAGTAGCTCTGTACTCCTGACTTCCAGGTTCTACTTCGGATCTTTTGCATTGTATATATATGTTGCTTCCTCCTTATTCTTCTGTTATTTTTGTTAACTTTGTTGTTATTTTGTTGTTTTTACCCTTATACACATTGCATGATATTATGGGTTACGAGTTGGCTTAGTTATTGGTGGGTTATAGTAGGTATAATCATGACTTAAAAAATTAGGTCATGAGAAGTTGGTAGTAAAGCACCTGCTTCAATAGTCTCACTTATATAGAGCGAGTAGCTAGTAGAATCATGCGGATCGCACAAAAATGTTCACATCTTACCTATAGAAGGCTACATGGCATCAGGAAGATTCTCTCTTTTTTATCACTTTTGTGCATCATCTATCTAATTGCGTTCTTGGATTATCACTTATTTACTTCATTCATTAGATGGAGCATACACGCATTTTTCAGTCAAGGCAGATCCACTTGGGCATGAAAATAGATCCCAATTGAGATAAAGGATGATCTCGGTGTCATTTAAAGGCTACAACAGTAGCCTATGATATATAGAGAACTCTAGAGCCAATGCTAGAGACTCGGACAACTCTAGTTGTTTCTCATTCGCTAGAGTTAGGGCTAGCCCAGCAACCACCCAGAAAAATTATGGATCTCAAGATTCAAGAGTCCATTACATAATTTCTTACCGTTCTAATGGGCCTGCAATAAGACTCTTCTCCACTCGCACCAGTACTAGAATGCTAAAGTGACTTCATAGGTTAGTGTTCCACTACAATCGCCATTACCCATACAAATTTTATGGTTGAAGCTATATTATTAGAGAATTAAAAGTTACTTGAAGAGTTCTTGCAACTAACACCTCTGAGGTTTTCAAGGGCTGTTGGAAAGGATTCCCATGAGTTTCAAATAACGCTTCATCAGAGGCTTTATACTTTGGGGCTCATGGAGTTAAAAATAGACGACTTCAACATATATCAGTATCATAGGCTATCTAGGTAGTGGTGGCATTTGTACTTAGATACTAAACCAACTGTTTTTCTCTATTTACATAGGCGTTGTTCTTAGAGGCCTTCTTGGTTGAGTTAATTCTATGGATTGCTAGAGATAAACATAGTGATCAAATCTCGTGGTTGGAGTAGGTCTCTGTGATGATATATAAGAATAAGACGAGGTTTCACGTGCTCCCTGACCATGCTACGATGATAACGTCAAATGAGAAAGAGAGAATTCATTGTTTTATTTGTGGTTGAGGCTTCAGCTAAGGATTGAGACCAAGTCCACGGTTTCAGTGGGTTGTTATTTCTTTGAAGTAGTCGACCATTCATGTCCCATGAAAAAATTCCCTCACAAGGCTAGATGGGCCAGCAACAAGAGGTCTCAGAAACAGGGCATCTATAGCAGATACCATTAAAGACCCATGGATTCATATAATAGACCTTACTAGTGGTTATAGCAAGGTCATTCTAGCCGACTTGTTCAGGTGGCACTTTATACTTTAAAGAAGATCAGTATAGTCAGGGTGATGGTAGTGTGGTAAGAATTCAAGGGGATTGTAGTTGAGTGCTTTAGGCCGTGGTGATTATTATTTTGGAATATTATCTTTATAGGGTTTCTTTAACTCTAGGAAGCTCTATCATTAGTCCATGTACTATCCTCAGTGAGGAGTGATTGCACCTTCTCCATATTCAGCGGGACAAGTTGCAACAACATCCTATCTCGCTAGATGTTGTGCTCGAGGTTAGGATCGATGAGGCAATTATTTAGAAACTCAAGATGGACCCTATGGAGGTAGGTTTGGTGGTCGGTTCGATGTTTGGGGTAGACTTAGACATGTTTTTCTATATCCATATCCAGCAGGGTACTGTAACGACCCGTGAGTACCCCCTAGACGTCACACGACGTATTCGACCTCTCGGGGGTCTTATACAATCCCTTAGCATACTTTCATCGCATAAACGTAAAATAGCAGAAAAATTTAAAACCTTTTCATACCATAACACAAGACTAAAAGTCATCTTATTTGAATTCCAATAATACAAAGCTAGGACATTAAGTCTAATTATGCTATCTTAGACACGAGTTCCATGTATACTTAGGGACACTAACCTTACAATAAGAAACATTAATAATCTATTACAAGAACTTTAAGAAACTATTCACATAAGGTCCTTGAACCTTTAAAGACACACCTGAATATGGGAATAATAATCCAAGCTCGTCATTCTAGGAAAGGTCCATAAGCAACCACCACCTATAATTTGTGCAAAAAGATGAAGAAGAATGGTGTTAGTAAAAGAATGTACTAAGTATGATAACAATGCAAAAACGTGTTTAAAATGGACATTTGGTTAGAAACCATGCATTATCTCTTTTTAGAGAAACTTCATGAACATTGATACAATAGGCACAACATACACCACATATGTCATCATACACATGGAAACCATTCATAGTCATTCATAAAGCCATTTATCACAATTGAGGCTCATTCAATAGATACAATTCACTACCTTTCTTTTTACCTTAACTCCTTTCCTCAAGCAACCCTTAAGTGATACTTAGTACAATATATCGCCGTAAGGTCACCAAAGATGAACTTTCATATAGGCTTCATCAATCCAACCATATATATTCATAAAGACACAAGCACATCATAAGACATAATCTTCACATAAGAAACATCACCTAAGACAACCCCCCCAAGTCACACTAGTGCAATGTGCAAGTAGCATCCCATAATACTACTCACACCAAGTGTTCCTAGGAAGTCACCCTATACTAGGCAAATCATATTAAACAAGTCATAACATCTTCATTTAGTATTAGAAATAAGACCCACATAATTCATATCATCATATAGGAACTCATTCATTGACTACATCTTTAGTAATAACCCTTTTAGTTCATATTATAGGTAAACCACCCTCACAACCCCTTCACAAGATCATTTGTGCAATGAACACATACATCCAAGTTCACCCACATATACTAAGCAAACCCATTAAAAATTCATATATGCAGTTCATAGGTATAGTCATACTTCATGTCTTGACAAAAGAAAAGTCACATTAACATATATTCATAGTAACCATACATAAACATAAGTTTTTGTTTCATAAGACGCTCTAATCCTATCCTTTCTTAAAGTCCACTTGTACAATGCATGAGTAGGGTTCCTAGTCCTACCTATAATAAGTAAGATTCTCAAAGAGTTATGACCCAAGTTAATATTCTTATATTTTGGGAGACATAAGCCATAATCGACATAGACCATGTGAGCTACATAGAATCCGGTGTTCTACTCAATACCGGAAAGTAAGGTTACTACTTTCCAAGGTAGGACCTTCATACATAATAGCTATCTAGTGGATCAACTAAGCTAAGACCTACGGGGTTACATAGTTATGGGACAAAGAGATTGCTACTAGAAATGTTAACTTGCTAGACGTGGAGGTTTCCATCTCATGAGACAATATCTTGTTGGGAACCCGGTCTCTCTAAACGTGAAGGTTCTCTTGTGGGAAGCCAAACTTACTAGACGTGATGACCTCACTCTAATTTTTCATGTTCACTCAGCGGTAAGTTCAAACTCCCTGTTTAACCATCTTTAAGCCTTTATTTAACATTAGTTCATAAAGTAAGATTTAGGGACTTAATTCCCTCATACATTATATAGCTCAAAGGTGACTAAGATGAGATGAACTTTCATCAAAAAACCTACTTTATGTGAGAATTTCGTTTCACATGATCATAACATATTCATAACACAGTCTAGTATAGAGTATACTTGACGAATCTTTTCAAGAGACTCACTTTCACTAGATTATCAGAAACCTTCTTCATTCATACATTCATGTGTGTGTATAGATATATGAGAAAGACTTTCAAATAAACACCTTTAGACAACACATGTTCATACTACAATAGTCATACATTTTTCATGCATAAGAAGATATAAAAGTGCATATGATAATTATCCTTTCAATCGACACCCTAAATATATAACACTCATAGTTATGTATGGGGTGTGTGTATATATACTGGTCCTCATAATGATTTAATAACAACCACATTGGTATTGAGGGAAACTTCCCCTCAAAGGATTACAACAAATTTACAATATTCCTCTTGTCATGAACAACTCACATGTAGAGCATTCTAGGGATTATAGACCACACACCACGTTTTGTCATAGAGGACAAGAGCACATTCCACATTTGAATAGACAACTCTAAACATACCTAAGATCACAAATTCATATAGGTTTAATATGGGTAGGGGTCATTCCAACATAGCAGCTAACATAATCAACAAAGTAGACAACATATTATCCCTAAAATAATCATTCACATTATACTTCTCCACATCAACATATTCTAAACATCATGATAGCGTTGAGGATTTCCTTAGATAAACTCCATAGCACAACCTTATAAGCATATGCATCATAATAAACTATTCACTTTACATTTATTGCCTTTAAGGTCATGATCACAATATGCATAGATAGACAAGGAATAAACACTGCCACCATAAGTGGATCATACCACACAACATCAATTCCTAAACTATAGACTAAAGATTAGGTCACTTAAAAATACCCAAAGACATGATCAACATAGATCAATCCTCTAAAATTCATAATCAATGGATACAGATAAAAATCAAATATAACAATACAATCAAACCAAGTATAATTCATTAACATAAAATCCTACTCACAAAGACCAACATTGTAGGCCAATTTTGAGAATTAGGAGAGTCATAAGGTTCTTCCATTAATTTCATAGGAAATCATCATAAAAAGTACTAAACATTTATTCATCCTTAGAATGACTTATAAAATTGTTTGGCAAGGAACCCATGCTTAGATTGAAAATTGGGAATTTTTGTCTTTGAATCACTTTTAAAAATCTTATATAGAGCTCCTTGAATGAAAGGTTATTCAACAATCAAGAGTTACCATTCCTTATTGATTGAATACCCATGAAAATTGAAAAGAAAGCACTTGAAAATCCATCTTCTAGCTTGAGCTTGAGCTTGATCTCCAATGGAGTTTTAAGAGATTTTTGGAAGAGAAGGAAGTTTTTAATTTTTTATTTCCCATTGGGTATTTGTATTTTGACTTTGGAATGGTGGAATAAACGACTTAATACCCGTTTATAACCAACCGTAAACATACCCAAAACACCCATACACTTATTTGGACTTATAATAATGTCCAACTTGACTTCTAAATGAGGCGACCAAATCTGGACATGGTTGCTGCTCATAACGGGGGCAATTCTTTTGATTCTTAAAATTAATTAAAGACATAGGACTCCATGTTAAGCCCTCGTGCAAGGAAATTTTTTTTCCTTTAAGTGTTTGTAGCGCGTCATGCAGGTAGCCCCAAAAACATGCTGCCCGATAACTTTCTTGGCCAATGTTTGAGTCCTCCTCAAGGACCCTTAAGGTGGTCCTCAGGGAGTCGTACCCGAATGTTTTGATTCTAAACATGATTATTAAGACACTAGGGTCACCTCTACTGATTTTGGACTCCAAACAACACATAAAAACATGGCAATATACTAGGACACACTAGCACCGAATAATTGGGGTAGCACCTTTTAGTGACAGTTGTGTATGTGATTAAGCTTCACTCTTGAGACTATACTTTGACACCTCGTCTTGTGATTTTCGTTTCTAATGAAGAATAAGAACCTTAGAGTTAAACCGTTTTATTCAAATTCACAAGAGAAAAACTTGTTCCTTTTGGCCTGAATTTAAGATACACATTTCACTTTTGTAAGTGATGAAAAATCTTTTTCTTTGTTGGGTAGTGTTTGGTGTTTTAAGGATACATCATTCTATAGAGCTTTGTTTACAGAGAATAAATATGATTTAGAAAGCTACTTTGTATTTCAACTATTCTTATGCATGTAAAAATATATTTTATCTTTTTGGGATTCAACATATGGGATGCAACATAGGACATGTTCCATCCAGATTTTTATATTAGAAATCCCGTATAGACAACTGTTAGTGCTTCGAAAATATCATTTTATAAAAAATATATTTTGCGATGATTCTTGTTTATTTGAAAACTCAGGAGGTGTACCTACATCTTTCATGAAGGTTATAAAGTCTAGTTTTCATTTTCCTTTTCAAATCTAAGTTGCGACATGAAGTATTAGGCTGTCCAAAATCACTGTTTTGGGAGCAAAGTCGTATTTGTAAAGGCTAAGCTTAGTTGTGATGATTATTATGTTTTACTTTGACATTATTGAGATACTACGAATTAAAAAAGTAATTTAATTTTACTTTAAGGTTGTATATACTCATAAATAAGTTGAGGACCTTGATACATTGGTTGGTTTATAGTTTGAACTCGTTAAGGTGTGTTAGACTGTTTCTATGCTAAAGCATTGAGGTTTGTGCATAAACTTGTATTTGTACTCTTTTTATCTACTGGTATATCTGAAAACTTATCTTGGTACCTTGGTTACCTCTTGTCACTTTGCATTGTTGTGTTGGTATCATTCATGGCGTTAATGACACTTGTGTAACTCGCCACTTGTACGAATTCTTTGATCACTTGGCACTCGTGTTGGTACCTAGTCCTTCTTATGGCTGTGACTTTGCCACTATAGGCATGCCTCTTGATTCGGATCATTTTCCATCTTGACGCTTGATTTTTAGTCCGTCTTCAGAATGGAAATTGTCCATTTTAAGTACGACATGGAAAGCCATTTTTAATATGGTTCTTGTTTCTCTTGATTATTGGGTTTTGACCCATCTTTATACAGGCACTGGGCCTTCATGATACCTGCTTGTGCTTGGTATGACAACATGATGTATATCTTGGGCAAGCCTTGTTATTAAATCTCTTGGAAAATGGTGCTATGACGATTCTTGAAATTTGGGTCTTTATATATCGAACTTTATACTCTAATTATAATATTTAATTGATTTACTTATTATGTTTCAATTATGCTGCCCATAACTTTAGAACGGTATCTTGACGAATCTGAGGGCCCCGAACCTATAGTTGATACACCACTAAGCTACATGCTTAGCGATATTTGTTTCTATAGTAGGGAATGTTAGAGAGGATGCATGAATATTGCCATTGGAGATGAAGATTTTGAGAGCTTTAAGGAGGATCACATTTGCATATAGGTATCTATATTATGTGTAAACCTTGGACTTGTTCATGATCTGTATGTTGTATATTTACATGATGTTTGCAGAGATGATTTTATCATGTCATCATATGTTGTAATACAAGTATAGCTATATGTTTTGATATTTTTGGGGTGTGTAAACCCAAATCTTTAAATATACTAAAGTTACTATTTGTTTTGAAAGTTTGTGTGAAGTATGAACCGACTGATTTTTGTACTCAGGAATTGGTAATATTGTTGTTATTTCATCCTTAAGTGTGAGGATAATATATGCATGAAAACCTCATCGATTATTTTTCTTAAATTATTTTGGGAGGCTCTTTCATCATAGGTCAAAATTCCACGCCATATCAATTTTGACATAAAATAAATGTTTTAATGGGCAAGATGCACATCCTTAACAAAATTAGTCATTATGAACCTAATCCCTATACTAGATTATAATTAATATTCCCTTGCTAATTGGTTTGGAATGTGAAAACTATTAATTAGGTCTCTTAATTAAAGGGTAATATACTTCTGAAAGGGGGTCCCTATATAAATCTCATAAAACCATTGAATTTTTGCACTCGGTATTCACAAAATCTGATACCCCAAACAAAAACTTGCTCTTTTGTGCCCTTATATTGGTAATAATGTTTGAGCATACATGGATCATTTAGTGAACTTCAACCCAAACGCTTCGACGACTAACATGGTACCCTACCTTAAATTCATAAAAACTGATCCTTAGCATCGCTTAAATCTCTTGGGAAGAACCTGTCTAGAAAAACTCCAATAAAACAATCGCAAGTCACAAGATCTGCATCCGCACCACAGTTGTCTCTCTAAAGTGTGAACTATATGTGAGTCACATCCTTATGTTGGTATGATTCCAACTCCACCCTATCACTCCTAGTCATTTGCATCGCCCCAAAAATCATCTAGACCTCATAAATGAAGTTTTGTGGGTCCTCCCCAAACTTTAACGCTTGAAATTCTGATGGATTCTTACGAAAAAATTCTTGAACCCTAGCTGCAGCTGTTCCACCATTAGTTTTTGTGGGAACTAGGCCTTCTGATTGTTATGATTCCTACACTATGTGCAAGGAGATGGATTGCATTCTGAAATTCCACATTCGAGACCTTATAATTTGGGACAAGAGGGAATGAATTAGCATTGTGTGCATTATCATTCCATGTGTAAGCTTTATAAGGAGGTATGATCTATAACACATAACAACGGATTGTAAATGAGAAGTTGGATTATGTATCCATGCACAAAATAAATAATAAAAAAGGTGATGTTTTTCATAGAACACTTCATAGCCTCCCTCCCATATATGTGGTGGAGTTCACACCAATAAAAGAGACTCTACTTAGTGCGAATTTCCTAGGACTCTTGAACTTAATGCTCTTATACCAAGTTTGTCTCACCCCAAGGCTACCCTCTTGACGTAGCACAAGTCCTAGAATCACGAATGAATTAAAATTAAACCTGAAGTTGGCTTATGATACGCATACTACAATATATCTATATGAAAACATGAACTTATGCGGAAGCTAAATACATTGATAACTAAAAGTGGGGAATACCCAAATAGTCAAAAGTATAATAACATGCTAAAAGCTTAACAATGCTGAAAGATAAACTTAACAATTTAAGCTTATTTAGTACTATATCTAAAAAGCCTCTAACTAACTATAGTTAATGGGAAATGACCCCAGCTAATTCTAGAAAGACTAAAAATAAAATGTATGTCTATAGTCCTCGAAAGTTGAGAACTCATGTGATATGGATTCTGAGTACCTGAACCTACATCATTAAAGGATGTAGCGCAGATTATGTGTTAGTACATAAAATGTACTTGGAATGTAGGAAACATATAATAGTTGAACAAAATATAGTTGATCAATAGTATAATTTGAATAGAAGATGAATATTGAATACAACTAAAAACAAAGCTAAATGTAATGACCAAGTACTAATAGTGAACATAATATGCTGAAATTGAAGTATAAACTAAAAAATTGTTCATATGCACTAGAGTCTAAGTGTGGGAGCTACTATTTAATTGACATAAAACCACGTGAGATAAATTTGGAGTCCGATGTATGAACACCCTAGAGAGGACAAAGTACACCTTGTCATGGGTTTAAAGGCATAACTTGAATGATCACTAAATTTGATGTCCAACAGAGGGGAGTTATATTCCTATGGGGGAACGTAGTTCTGGGACTATGCAGGTAAATTAAACCCTATTCCAACTCGGTGTGAATCCTATTACCAACTGGAAATGTATATTATACAACATAAATAAAATGTTGGATAGCTCATTGTTTTGATATGCAAATCTAAGAATGCAACATTTAAGAACTTACAATGTGACAGTCAAAAATCAGAGCATGTTTATCTGCTTAATTTACCGAGCAAGTGTATATCATGAACTAAGAGAAGCTAAACAACTAGGGTTGTGAATTTCTTGCAAGGAACTAATCACTTTTCCAAAAAAATATGATAAGTAGATTAAGAAAACTACAACAACTAAGTCCAAACTATTTCACAAGGGTTTAGGAACCCTGGGCCTAAACAATATATAGAGAATAAAGAATCACAATAAATTCTAGGGACATGTGGATGAAAGTAACCCACTAGTGAAATCTCACATACCTGGTGACGAAATCTACGGAGGATTTCTTCGATTCTAAGGCAGGAACTTAAAGAAAACATACTTTTAGTTCTTGAGAGGGGTGTCAACTTTTCTCTCCTTTTCGGCTCTAATTTCAATGAATTTTTGTGAATAACATTTAAGTTATGTTCTGACTAGTTTATTAGGCTTAAATTGCGTAAAACAACGTAGTTTAAATACCCAATGCATAGGCGAAAAGAGCAAAACACCCCTAACTTTAAAGATGATGTGGGAAGAACACGACACCACTGATGATTCGTCATTAGGACCATGGCCCGTTAAGTGGGTCGTGGTTCTGGGATAGAGATGCTGGTTCTTCGAGAAAGTCCTTCCACGAGCCTGACTACATCTTGTGGGAAGGACCACAGACCATGGTGGCCACCGTGGTTCTTCAATTGGGATGAGGGTTTGCTGGCTTACAAGGACAGACCCTCCCATGGCCCCTAATCACGACCACGACATGTGGTGGGCTCCTGGTATAAGATTTGAGATTGGGTTCTTTCTGCCTATACTTCATAAGAATTTTCCATCACTTGTGTTGTGTTCCACATCCCGTGAAGGGTCTCTTGGTTCACCCCTTCTATGTGAATGTGAACAACGGGCATGTCAACGGGTTATGGTTCCTTCACGATCTGTCAAACCTACCATGGATCATCAAATTTTGTGGATTTTATCCATCAAAGTGCAAATATGATTTCTAAGCTGTTACAGTCTTGGGTTGTTTGTTATTAGATATAATGGTTTTTTGTAATCATTTCAAGAAATTGGTTAAGAATCGGTTGAGAGAGAAAAATAACCTAATTGTCAGCAATAGCAGTCAATGGTGCCAAAAACACAGATCGTAATTCTATTAACGAGTTGTAGGTGAAGAATCATAGATATAATTTCAAATGTCTGACCAAGTGTGCATCAACAGAGGAAAACGACGCTTCGTCGAGTGAAGGGCATACCATCATTTTTATCAAAAAGTTAATTTCCATTACTTAAACAAAGGAAAGACAAGATGGACCATAGTCTAATCCACGGTTTGTAGGTGGGACCGTCGTTTGAAGGTTCTAGAATATTTTCTATGTTCTAAACCACAAGGTGAACCATGGACCATAGGTTGATCCACAATACATAGATCGTGTAGTCAATCAAAACCGTATCTGACTCAGTTTTCCTTATATGTTTCCAGCATTGGTTAGGATTTTGTTTCTATTAATACTAGTTGTGATTTCCATTTTTGATCATTAGACCCTATTAGAGAATTTTGTTTTTATCTTTTGGCAAAAATTTGCAAGATTTTAGCAATTTCATTCTAGAAGTTGGTTTTATGCAATTTGCACTTTGATTTTCAGTTCAAGATTTCGGTTTTCATCTATTCTAACGATAAGTTCATGATTTATTTTAGTAACCCTAATATGAATTGTGAATTCTCAAGCATGCATAGCTAAATCCACAGTTACGGTTGTGGGAACCATGAGCAATTAACAATTTATCAATAATAACTAAGTAGTTTTTGAATAGTGTTTATGTGTGTATTGTTAACCTTCCATTTAGAAGTTTTTTTTGAACGTAGGCCAATGTAAGAACTTACCTTGTTCCTACTTAACTTACCAGGGGGCAGTGAATGATGAATGGATTAAACAACGGAGATTTAGTTAAGGATTTTTTGTTATATAATATTTTACTTTAATTAGTTGACGTGAGGGTGAATACCCAATCCAATTAAATGAGGACTAATCTTGGGTAAAGGTAAGGATTAGTAAAGCACACCTATAAACTTACCAAGTTTTAAGGTTGAAGTTCTTACTTGGATTACCAATCACTTATGGATACTTAACTTTATTAGCCTTGTATGTCAAACACTAGTCCTATTATGGTGGCAGACTCTAGAGCTAAGATGAATAAGTTTGTTATGGGAATATCTGATCTTGTGGGGAATGAATGTAGGTCGGCTATGCTAACTCCAATCATGTACATCTCTCTCCTTATGGTCCAAGTTAAACAAATTGAAGAACAAAAGCTTAAACAAGGTGGTAGACAGTTGAATAGGCCAAAGATCGATGAGGGAAATTTCTCTAAAGCTCGGTTTTAAGTATAAGATAGAACAAGGTTAAAAAATAGGTCTTCTAATCCAAGTCCCTCCAATGTTCTAAAGCCAAATCAAGGGAGGAGTACTACACCTATTCCTTTGTTTAAAGAATTATGTTTGTCCTAGTGTGGTCAAAATCATGAAGGGAAATGTCTTGTGTGTATGGGAATTTTCTATTGGATGTGGAAAAAGTGATCACCAATTGAAAGTTTGTCCAATCCGTATGGACAAAAGGAAAGAAAGTACCCAAGCTCCCACTAATGCTCCCATCTTTGATGCTCCCAAGAAGAATCACGTCTGTAAACACCAATCTCGAGGTAATAAAGAGAGCTCTCTGGATGTTGTTAGTGGTATGTTACAAGTATTTTCAATTAATATTAATGCATTGTTTGATCTCGTTGCCACTTTGTCTTTTATAACTCTGTTAGTGGCTCTGAAATTTAATATGCTTCCCGATGTATTAAATGAACCTTTTTCGGTTTCTACCCCCGTAGATGATTCCATAATTTCTAAAAGAGTCTATAGAGGGTTGTCCCATTTTACATTGGTTGATTTGGTGTAACTTGATATATTGAACTTTGATGTCATTTTGGTGATGAACTGGCTACATGCTTGTTTTGCTTCCATGGATTGTAGAACTCGGTTAGTAAAATATCAATTTCCTTATGAACCAATTTTAGAGTGGAAGGTGGGAAACATAGCTCCAAGAAGCTGAATCATTTCATGTCTAAAAACTTGTAATTTGATCTCAAAGGGTTGTTTCTATCACATGTTGATCTTCAGTCCAAGAAACATCAATTAAAGTCGGTCCCACAGTGAAGTATTTTTTGGAAGTCTTTCCCGATGACTTTCCCTGGATTCCTCTCGAATGGGAAATAGATATCGGCATTGATTTATTGTCAGATTCAAACCCCATCTCAATACCTCCTTACTGAATGGCCCCAGCCGAGCTGAAGGAATTAAAGGCTTAACTCAAGGATTTGATAGATAAGATTTTTATTCAACCAAGCATATTTCCATGGGGTGCCCCGGTGTTATTTGTGAAGACTAAAGATGGGTCTCTTCGGATGTGTATTAACTACCCGCAATTGAACAAGGTCACTATAAAGAATAAGTATCCACTCCCTAGGATCAGTAATTTTTTTGACCAACACCAAGGAGTTAGTTACTTTTCAAATATTAACCTAAGGTCAGGTTATCACATACTTAGAGTGAGAGGAGTTGATATTCCTCAAATGGCATTTCAAATAAGATATGGTCATTTTGAATTTAGAATCATGTCTTTTGGTCTAATAAATGCCACGACAGGTTTTATGGACCTTATGAATAGAGTTTTTAGAATCTATGTTGATTTGTTTGTTATTATTTTTATTGATGACATCTTGATGTATTCTAAGAGTGAGAGTGATCATGTGAACCATTTGAGCATAGTTTGTCGAGTTCTCAAGGATAACCAACTATTTGCCAAATATAGTAAGTGCAAATTTTGGTTGAGATCGGTTATTTTCCTTGGTCACATTGTCTTTAGTGAAGGGGTAAAGGTATATAGTAGAAAAAAGAAGTTGTAAAAAGTTTGTCTAGACCTTTCAGTCTTACTGACATCCGATACTTTTTGGGTTTGGCCGGGTACTATAGGAGTGTTTTTATGAGGGATTTTCATCCATCACATCTCTATTAACGACCTTGACTCCAAAGAAGGCTAAGTTTTAATGGTCAAAGGCATGTACAAAGAATTTTTAATTGTTGGAAGATAAGCTTACCTCCTCTCCCATATTGGCCTTCATGGAGGGCATAAAAGGTTTGTTATCTTTTGTGACCCTTCTCAAGTAGGTTAGGGTTGTGTCCTCATGCCACATGGTAAGGTGATAGCATATGCTCTAAAAAACTCAAGGTTCATTAGAAGAACTACCCAGCTCATGATCTTGAACTAGAGGACTTAGTGTTTACTTTGAAAATATGTAGACACTATCTATATGGAGTGCATGCATATCTGTTCACCGATCCTAAGAGTCTCCAATATGTGTTCACCCTAAAAGAGTTGAATCTCTGACAAAGAAGGTGGTTAGAACTTTTGAAAGATTATGATATGAGTGTCATGTACCACCCTGGAAAATCCAATGTGGTTGTGGATTCTTTGAGTTGGATGCCCATGGGTAGTGTAGCCCCCATGTTGATGATAATAAGAAAGATTTAGTAAAATATGCACATAGGTTGGCCCGGTTGGGTGTTTTGACTTGAACATTCTCCAAAAAGGGGGTTTCATGGTTTATCATATATCTGAATCATCTTTAGTGATTGAGGTCAAGTCTAAGAAACGTCTTGATCCTCTATTGATGGATTTGAAGGAACCAGTTCTTAGAAAATATGGGGTACTTAGGTACCAAGGTTGATTGTGTGTGCAGGATGTGAATGACTTAAGAAGACAAATTTTGAAAGAGGCTAATGGTTCTCGATATTCCATTCATTCGAGTTCCACCAAAGTGTATCGTGATCTACAAGAGATGTATTGGTGGAACGGCTTGAAGAGGGATATCGAGGAATTTGTGGCCAGATGTCCTAATTGTCAACAATTCAAGGCCGAACATTGAATACCGGGAGGTTTAACTCAAGATATATCTATCCCCTCTTGGAAGTGGGAAGATGTTTATAAGGATTTCGTTGCGGGTTTTCCTCATACACGAAGGAAAAATGATTCTACATGGGTTATTGTTGATAGGTTGACAAAGACAGCCCATGTTAATCCGGTCAAAGCTACTTATTTGGAAAAATGTTATGCTATGTTGTATCTAAAATAGATAGTGAGAGTGCATGGAGTTCCCTTGTCCATCATCTTGGATAGGGGCACTCAATTCACTTGTCCTTTTTCAAAAGCATTCCAAAGTGGTCTCGGTACCAGGGTAAAACTTAGTACTGCATTAAATCCACAAACGGACGGTTTGGAGGAACGAACAATCTAACACTTAGAAGATATGTTCAGGGAATGCGTAATCGACTTCAAGGGTAATTGGGATGACCATCTACCATTAATCCAATTCTCCTACAATTATTAGCTATAATTCTAGTATCGCCATGGCACGCTTTGTGGCTCTTCATGGGTGGAGATGTATATCCCCGATGGGGTGGATTTAGGTAGGTGAGTTTTCTCTTATAGGTCCCGAACAAATTTATGAAGTTGTGGAGAAAGTACGACTCATAAGAGATCGTTTGAAGACGGCCCAAAGTCCACAAAAATCATATGCTGAAAATAGAAAGAGGGCCTTGAATTTATGTTACGTGAATTGGTTTATGAGATTTTGCAACGCGGCAGAAGTGTTGCCTATAAATTTAAATTATATATGGAATTGGCTTTGGTACACCATTGAAGTACTTCTGGAATTGGCTTTCGTACACCCGGTGTGCCATGTGTCAATTTTTAAAAAGTGCATAGGTGATCTAGTGTCTATCCTTCCTATAAAGGTTTATGGATTTATGCTAAACTTTCCTATGAATAGGTCCCGGAAGAGATTTTAGACCGGCAGGTGAAGAGTTTGAAAAATAAGGAAGTAGCTTCCGTTAAGGTTTTATGGAGAAACCATCTTATGGAAAAGCGTTACTTGGGAGGCGCAGGCTGATATGATGTCCCGTTGTTCTCATTTTTTTCCTTCTACTCCTATTCCAACTTGAGATAACAAGTTCCTCTTTAATTTAGTATTTTTGGGAGTCATGTGTGCTACGTGTAGGATTTCATGATTTTCCATGTGTGTGGCATGTTCTTGTGAAGTGAAACTGCCCGTACAATGAAAGTCACATTTTGATTCATGAGGTGAGCATGTTGTAGAGGCGTAAAAGGATCATAGTTTTGCTATAAATTGTTGTGTTGAGAATAAATGATGTGGGAGAAGTTAGTTCCTCCCATACTTGTGCGAGTTAATGAATGCTTATTTAGTTAGTAGTAGTTCCTACCTACTTGACTTCTATGGACATCTTGTGGTTTGATGGGAATTTTATCCCATAACGATGAGGTTAAGAGGTGAAAGGTGAAAATTCTTGTTGTGCATATTTTTCATGTTATGAGTTGTGTGGGATTCTGGTAGGAAACTTTTATTTAGTTCAATGCCTTCGTCGACATACGGGAATGAACGTTCCCAAGGAGGGGATAATGTAAAACCCTATATGTCTAATGAAAAATAGTAGAGCCTAACTCATAGCCTAATGTCCACCAACTTGTCCCCCAAAATAAGGACTCAGTCCCAAACATCGAGTGACCAGGAGATTCCGTTGATGCATCGACGCCCTGTCAATGGGGACTTGTCGATGGGTGCTGCCTTCATAAGTCTAAGAAAGGGTTACATAGGTAATTAGTTAATCGTTAATTTAACCCTAATTATGACTTCCATTAGTCAATTAAGTATATTAAAAGGTTTTAAAACACTAAAGCAAGTTTTCCATCTTATAACTCCCAATCAAAAATCAAAACCCTCTTCCCTCTCTCAAAAATTCTCCCTCTAACAAGCCATTGAAGAAGAAGGAGAACTCAACCTAGGGCTCTCAAGATTCACTTCATATCACTTCAAACTCATGGAATAATCTCAAAGAAGGTATGGTGATGTTGATTCATGGATTAATTTCTCCATGAAGCCCTTCAAGACTTCAATTTTTTAAATTTAAATTGTGACAAAAAAACTAGGCCTTGTGATCTAGACATGGATTCACTCCAAAACTACTATTTTATTATGTTATGTGCCTTATATTGTGAATATATTTGGATTAATTGATGATTTGTATTATGAAAATCTTCCAAGAAATCATGTGCACCCTATGACCTAATTTCATGAATGTTAATGATTGAATTGAGTAGATATGAACATCATGCATTGTAATTGATGATTATCTAGTCATACAGTCTTGTTTACATCCCTATTGTGATGAATATAGGGGTAATTATGATACTTAATTTTTAACCTTGAAAGGGGGTAAACTCTATGATTTTTCTATATGTTGAATAGTGTTATATATGGACTTTAAATTTGCTTGCAAGGTACATGGCTTATGAAAGGATGCAAGTAAGGTAGTGTGGGATGGGTTCCAGTTCCCTCTTGAACCTTACCTATTGTGTGGCATGAATTATGCATACTGGAGTTAGTCTCTTGTGTTGAGTGAAAGTATAGGTCTCATGAAGACACTATGATTGATCTTGTGAAAGTGTAATCACACCTACTGAATCTAAGAGTTTTATGTTGGATTGTATTGAACGAAGAGGGAACACTTCTTCACAAATGATACAGTTAAAAAGACTAAGAGTAGTAAATTAGGAAAGTAAACTAAGCATTGAGAGGATATGGTCAATGAGGAAAAGACCCTACCTTTAATGTAAGAGGTTAGGTAATCCTAGAAATACTCATGATATGGGGACTCCTCCATTAATACAATAGCTAGAATATCTAGGAGCAATACCCTATCCCTTAACTACGTGAAACCGTACAACTTAGCTAGTTGACCCACATAGTAGCTAGTATGTAGGTTCTACCTTGGAAAGTAGAACATCCTTTTTCAGTGTGGGGATTTATGACACCGGATTCCATGGAGGCTTTCATGGTCTCTGTCAGTTGTGGTTGATCCTCCCAATATAATGACGTAACAAATGAAGCATGAACTAGTCTATGATATCCTAATAGGTTTAATAAGTAGAAGTGGTGTATGTGACTTCACTTGTACATTGCACTAGTAGGCTAAGAAGGGTGTTGTGGGAGGTTATTCGTAGTTATCAAATGATATGGCAACATGTATGTTGAATGTATAATGGTTGTAATGAGCACATTCCTATAATCAATTTTAGTTCATGATGCATGTGCTTCACTTATGATTATGCAATGAAATAGAATGTGACAGTAATGGGCGTGGCCAAGGTGGTTTCTAACGGATGCTTGGTAGAGTTGGTATTATGGGATGCTAACTTTATATTAAACAAGTGGACCTTAGGAAATGTCTAAAGTGATACCTATATTATAGTTGGACATTGTTGGGAGTTTTGTCTTATGTCTAGTGTTGTTGATGTAAATGGCTTTCAAAAACCTCATAAATGTATACTTGCATATAAATGTCAATTTTTCATATTTTTAAGGTTTTTATGTATTTCACCATACTTAGTGCATCAATTATACTATCCTTTTCTCCTTTTCTATTATGAGTATAGGTTTTGGATTAGGGGTTTGCTTTCACATCCTTGAAGAAAGCTTGGACTTCTTATCTCCAAGATCTATGGTAGGTCCTCAAAGATCCGAGGTTTAATGCATTTGATGCCACATCATGATTTCCCTATTGATGTAATAGACTTAATAGTCTTTCCTACGTACTTTTGTTCTATAAAACTATTGTGTTAAGGACCCTACTTGAAGACTTTATGTTGTACTCGTATTATTAGATAGTGTATGTGGTACAATGGTATTAGATTCCTACTATTTTGCTTAATTAAAATGAGGTTTGAACTTCTATTGTAAAAAGTTTTATATTTTGCATTATTTCAAGTTCATTATGAAGTGACGATTATATTAAGGGCTTGTATAAGACCTCATTGAGGTCGAGTAAGCCGGTAACGTCTAGGTGGTAATATCTGGTCGTTACAATGGGTATTGAGGTTTGCATGCCATATTTGTGCTTTGAGAGTTAGGGGTTTAATCCACATGATACATCGTGAGGCCTATGATTTTGAGGTATTTTATCCATCTGGGAACGCAAAGATTTATTATGACTTGACGCAACATTACTGATGGGGAAACACGAGGAGAGATATTGTAGACTATGTGTCCCATTATCTTAGTGCCAGAAGTTGAAGGCTTAACAATTAATACCTGGTGGTGAGTTACAAAGATTACCCATTCCGGAAGGAAAGTGGGATCACATCACTATGGACTTTGTGGTAGGTTTATCTTGGACTTTTAGAGGTATTGATAGCATTTGGGTTATCATTTATTGATTGACCAAGTTAGCATAGTTTGTTCTTGTTTGGTTTTTTTAGTGACAAGAGATTAGCCCATATCTACATCGGAGAGGTTGTCCGTTTTAATGGTATGCAAATCCTTATTATATTGGATTTGGGAGCTCAGTTCACTTCTAGTTTTTGGAGGAATTTTCAGGAAGAGCATGGCATTTGCATTGTCCTTAGCACGACTTTCCACCCGCAGACTAATAGTCAGTCAGAGTGTATAATCCATTTCCTTGAGGACACGTTCTGTAATGACCCAAAGTACCCCCTAGGTGTTACCGACGTCGTTGTCATTGAAGAGGACTAAGACAAGTCTCTTAGCATTCGTCATAGCACGTCATAAGTCAAAATGCAGAAAAATTAAAACTTTTGCTTATATAGCGAGGAGGTTTACATAGACCTCTACATCGGAAACATGCATAGGCTTCTCTCAATAGACAACATACCAACATATAGAAATTTAGTCTAATACTTTATCTCATATCAACCATCTAAGTTAAGTCAAACAATCTGGGCAAAGCCCTTACACAAATCCATAATTGCCACATAGGGCTTACATCAATATATTCAACAATAGGGAAGAAATGAATGTCTATTAGACAATAAAAGTACTACTAAGATAGACTGTGTGGTATGATCCTCGAACTAGAGGGCATACCAAAACTTGGAGAGTCTAGTCTAAGCCTTCTTGATTTAGCCTCAATGATACCTAAACGGCCCGAACCTACAATGTTGGGGAAAAGGTCAGAGATATGGGTTAGTAAAAAACACATGTACTAAGTTTGGTCCCTATGCATAAAAAACGTTAATGCATGAGAAAAGTTACCATTTAGTCAAAACCATGCACAATGACCAACAATTAAATATACACATATAAGGAACATCAAAATCATATCAACATATAAGTAACTCAAGCAACACTTGTGCAATGCCAAGAACAAAGTCTCATAACCCTATCCAAAGCTAAGTATCACAATAAACGACCAATTTCATACTTATAACACATTCTCATATATATATCATGCTTCATACATCAATACTACTCATAGATTATCAAAATTGTCATAATCATAATCATAATCATAAAAGAACACTACTAGAATCATCCCATAGGATCTCACATATGCAATGTGCAAGAGAAGTCCAATACCCTCCCTCACACTATGTAGTAACCTTTAAGACAACCCTAATAAGAGTTCACATACTAAACTTATTCATACTTTTACTTTAGGGAAAGAAGTGCCATAACCGACATGAGTCCATGTGAGCTACATGGAATTTGGTGTTCTACTCCCACAGTGAAAAGAGAGGGTTGCCACTTCCCTAAGGTGCAACCATTCGTACGTAGCTATCTAGGTGGATCCACTAAGACAGAGTCCTATATGGGAACATAGTTAAGGGACAAGGAGATTGTTTCTAGAAACCTTGACTTACTAACGTGAGGGTTTCCATCTCACGAGATAACATATATTGCGAATCAGAACTTACTAACGTTAAGAAACCCATGTGGGAGGTCGGACTTATTAACGTGACACCTCCATATAATTTACATGCCCTTTAGGTGATAAGAAATTATTACCTTTAGTAATCATCTTATAACATCATACAAATTCACATTAGCCTCTTCTAGACCCTTCTGTAAACGTCTTATCATAATAGCTCATAGGTGATCACAAAGTGAGAACTATCCTTTCACTTTAGACACTTTATTATAATCATGAGAAACTTTATTAAATCATATAATAATCACATTGTGACATAGATACATACTTCATAGACAATTCATGATTTTAGGGTTAGGGATGAGGGATTCTTATAACCAAAACACATTAACATTAGCATCATTACCATCTAAGTAGTTTAACATTCCACAATTGAGATCAAAGAAGGATCCAGATCATACCTCACCCTTCATGGTACTTCATACTTCAAGACCCAATAACTAATATTTCTAACATAATAAATAGGTTAATTCATGAAGTATTAACATAAGTAAAATCAAGGTAACGAGTGACATGTTCATCACCTTCAACAATTCACCTTTATCAATCCAAGAAGTTAGGGATTCGGGGGACAGACATGGGTCAAGGGAAAACTCATAGAAATTCATTAATTAACCATCATTTAATACTTAAACAACATTAATTCGTCACAATTGATTCACAAATTCGTTTTTCGAAGAAGACTCTTGTGAAGAGAAAACACCTTAATTTGGGGGAATCTAGAAATCATCTTTTGATGGATCTTTTGGGGAAATAAACCCCAAGAGTGAAAGAAATCATGCCTTATAGACGAGAAATCCATGAAATTGGGTTGAAAAACTTGAAGATTTGTTCTTTTTCTTGGAACTCTATTGGTCTTCAATGAAGTTTTGGAGGAAGAGAGACTGAATTTTTATTTCAACTTTTGGGACTTGTTTTGAGTGATCAAATTGACCTATAACTAACCCTAAGACCTTATATATTCACCCATTAAATTACCCAAAATACCCCTCTCTTAAATGGGTGTTATTGTGAAGTTAAAACACTAAAAATATGACTTTTACGAATCTGGGAAGTAAGTCTGCATCGCGAGGTTGATTCCCCATTTTATTTTTGAATTTTCGATTGATTCAGTGGATATCGTCTCATCCTCGAGTCACGAGTAAAATTCAAAATCTCCACATGATGGTTGTGCGTCTCGCAGCAGCCACCAGATTATACCTGCGCGCAGCTGCCCTGGCAGCTCGCTCGCCAAAGTTCGGGTACTCCCCAAGGACCCTTTCGGTGTTCCTTGGGGTTTCGTAGCTGTACGTTTTGACCCTCTATACCACCCTATACCTATTCTATGTCGATTTAAAATATTTGGACTTTATACGATCCTCCGAAACCTCATGTCAACTAGTTAAATTTTGCTAGTTTATGGACGTTAAGGCTTTTCTTTAATGCTATGGATCCAATAATTCTCAAACAAGTTATTTATACTTATTTAGGTCTAAAACCATCATTAATAAAAATATTAGTCTCTATTATAGGACAAGGAAGTTACGGGGTGTTACATGTTCAAGGCTTAAGTTTGGAGTTCAAAAGAAAATAGGATCAATTTTTGCCTTTGATGGAGTTTATGTACGATAAAAGTTACCACTGTAGCATCCAGATGGTCCAATTCGGGGCCTTATATGGTAGGCATTGTCAACCTTTGGTTTGTTAGTTTAAGTCCACATATCCTAGACCCCTTGGTACAAACTTAATATAAGGAGTTTGAAGTAGGTGAGGGTGACTCAAAGCAGACTTCAGATAGCCCAAAGTAGGCACTGAAGTTGTGTTGATCGTAGGTAGAAGGTCTTTGATATTTTCAATGTTTGCATAGTATGTTCTAGATTATTCTCATGTACTTTATTATAATGTAGTGGTTGCACTGGTATGTTTTAGATGAGTATCATGTGCTCCATTATAATGCACAAGAGTTGGATGATTATTTGACCTTCGTGAAAGATCTAGTTGCCATTTTATTTAAATATGTGTGATGGTTGCATTTGAGATCCTTTCCTATTGTTATGTTCAGTTGGAGGCATTGTTAAGTTGAGAAGGCTACCCAAAAGGCCAAGCATGATATGTGGGAGAAATTTCCAAGATTATAATAACTTCTAGGTCATTTTTATTATTATGCCTCCTTTCATCATTTCGAGCTTGCTTGTAGCGGCCCCAAGTCAATTATGACTTGTTGGAACTGACAGTTTGTCACCTGGTCGTTCATTTAATTTTAGCGTGAGTTTTATTGTTTTGGAGTTCTTGAACTTTTAACGGTAAATTTTGATCAGAAGTATAAGAAAATGGCCTCAGAATCTAATTTCAAAGATTTAATTCACTCCACAACGTTGTTTTAGGCTAGTAGCATAGTCAGCATAACTTTTCAAGGTTTTCACTAAAACTAGGTGTGATTAGGCATTTGAACTTTCAAGTTAAGCCTATGTTTTACTTTAGTCAGCATTCAAAGTAAACGAGCTCAGTTGAATATTCCATTAATATGGTGAGCTCTGAAATGTAGAGTTTTGTTTAGAAGATCCTTAGGTTGGATTTTGAGGCTTCTAAGTTGATTTTGAACCCCCTTGTGGATTTTTGCTTAAAATAGAGTTTGGGTCTAGGACCCACTTTTGTCCAAGATAACCTCATATATGAACTTCGACTGCTTCGTTGAGTATGAAGTATCTAATATTGTATGGTTGCATATCTTAATTGCATGAATGAGCTTTTGAATGAATTTGGAATAGCCTATCAGATATTTTGAATCTTTTCAAACCATTTTATATGCATCAACTAGTGGAGCTCATTTGGTCTTTGAATTTGTTGGCCCGTAGCTGAAATCATAAAGTTTAATTAACCCAAGGTCCGTATTTAAAGAGCATTCTCCACAATTGTGGAGGTCACATTTACGCGACCCACACCGCAAATGTGTGGATCTTCTTAGAAACCATATATTAGGGTTGATTGACACTACTTCGAGGGTAGAACAATTCTAGTTGGGGTTATATATGTGTTATTGCATGCTACTACATATTACTTGTGTAATTACTTGTTTTTTGAAGCATGTTCGGCCTTAGTAAAAGATGGACTGGTATTGGCTTAGACTGACGAGCCTTGTAGCTTTATTATGTCTCCAATATCGTTTCAGGCAGACTAGGTCCTTGTAGACTAGAATGGCATACTTAGATATTATAGTATGAGCCTTAGCGTGGGCATTTGTGCATATTCTTAGCCCTAATTATATACTCTTCTTATTTTTGCAGCTTTGATGTGTTAACGAAGGTTTTACGCTTTTTTGGGATTTGTTTAGTTTATTCGTGGAGCCTTTTAATGATCTTTTGGGAGTGAACGTAGATCCACGATGTCTTGGAGCCTTTTAATGATATTTTTGGAGTAGACACGACCCCAGCAAATCTTGCTAGCTCGACGTCTTATGCCCTAGAAGTTGACTATATGCGTGGGTGTCCTTTATATCTAAGATCCTCTACAAAGTACACATGCCCTCGGGTCACTCTAGTTTGTTGAGTAGCTAACTCCACTGAGGCTGGGCAGCCTAAATTTGTTGTCACACCTGCTAGTTAGGCTAAGAGTTGACTAATTCTTGGTTGAATACTATTGGCATAGGATCTCGTTGATGTCCTCAGTTTTGTATTTGAGTTATTCTTCGTTCTTGTAGTCTTAGCTATTTTGTACACCTATCAAACTTATAAGGGTTCGTTTGGTTTTTTGTTAAACTTTCGCACGAGTGTGACTTATAGTGTTACGGTGTCTAGTTAGGTTTAATTTAGTTATACTTACATTTAATTTCAATAGGATCCTATGCTTCCTTTTATATATTTTATTTGACCTTTGTTATCTAGATTCTTTCTTTTCATATTGTTTTTTACCTTTATTGCCTAGTCGACCTATGATGTCAACTTAGAAACATTTATTTTATACTTATATTATACTCTACATCTTTACATGATGTAGGTCCTAGTATCAGTTACCAATGGTGGTTGTTGGTGAAACTTTTTAAAGCTTTTGGATATAGGAAACGAGGGTGAGCAATTGGTGTCCTGAGTCAACATGTCTTCTTCTGTACATATGTTAGCGCCTTTGATATGCCTTCTTGTGGTCAACATTTGAGACTTGTATTTAATTAATATGACACAACTCTGTACTCGTGAATTCCAGGTATTGAGAGTGTTTCAATTGTATATAGTTTTTGTTTAGCTATGTTTATGTATCATTTAAGTGTTCTTATATTTTTCTAGTTAGTTGTGCCCTTGTTCTCATTACTTGTCGTTCTGGATATGGATTGCCTTACCCACAGGTGGGTTATAGCAGGTGTCAATATGACTTAGGAAGTCGAACCGTGACAAGTGTAAAACTTTTTAATATAGTCTCCTTCTTGGGGAGTACATATGTCATGCCCTGATTCCACATCCTGAGTGTGGTGGCACTTAGAACCGTCTCAGGTCCCAGCAAAACCTTCACCTAGCTTATTTCTATATTAAATACTAACATAATTATGTGAATGTTTTAAAATTATGAACATGCAATAACTTTAGAAAATAAAGTGAAGCACTATGTAGATTAGATATTCCTTATAATGATGCTTGTGATACAACTTAAACTGTTACGATCCAACCCATTAGGTTGTACGAGCGCCTACTCTAACATCTATGTAAGTGAAGCCTTACCTAGTTTTGAATACAGACAACGCGAAATAAATAAAAACATATTGTGACATCCTCTTTAAATATGAAAATACTCTTAACATGGTTTGAAACAAGTTCTTTGTAAAGAAACACACTAAACACTTCCCCAATGAACAAGTCTAAGAAGGGACAAGATTTCTATAAGACTACAATTTATAAAAGGACATGACACAACTCCCAACATAATGAAATAGGCGTAAAATCATTCAAAGGTGATCAACATATTCACTTATAAAACATCACTAATTCCTACGTGGCGTAGAAAAAGTATTATAAGTACAACAACACGTATTGGTAAGCATCATCAATCGACCTAAACCCACACATTGTATCACACAACTTATCCAAGAAATTTTCAACTTTAATATAAAAAAAGGACCCCAAACATTAAATCACCCACCTCTTTCATTGCCAACTTTACATCTAAGTCATTCCATCCTCATGTCAAGTCATATACTAACTTTTTTACCACATACCATTCTTCCCAAACATGAAACTGACTTACATCCATGGAACTTGTTGGGCATGTATAAATATTTGAATTTCCCAAATTATGTCTGGATTTAAATAGATTGGGTGATGTACACGTTATGACTAACTTTTCTTTAAAGTCAAGAGTGTTTTTTGCTTAATTTAGACAAACACTATAGAGGTGGAGGAGGACGAGAGGAGGGGATGGATAATGGAAGCAATTAAACTAATCGGTAGGCTGCAATATTTAGTTGTTCTTAAATATTATGAAGACTTTTTTGAAATTTGAGGGTGTCATCTTCATTGTCTACTTAATTTCTATGTTTTTCGTGTCTTTTATATGTCTTCATTATATTTCTATTTTTCAGCATTCATCATGTGGATTACACGTGTGATGCACAATATGTATGTGCGCAACATGGAATACACATGTGACACACAAAAAATAGTATCTACAATCTTCCTACATGAGAACGGTCAAGATTAGTTTTGAGGTTCAAGGCACAGGATGCGTACGTGTGATGTACAAGAGCTACTATGATATGAATTTAGATTAATATGATGGAAAAAACATACAAAATTTAAATAAAAGAATAGATAAGGATAATTTAGTCAAATTACCATTTATGTTATTGTTTTTAAGGAGTGTGGAAAAGTAACAAACATGACAAGTAAAATGGACAAGAGAAATAATTAATTTGGTGGTGAGGGGATGAAATATATAATCAATCTAATATGTTCTTAGAAGTAAATGGAATGGTAAAGATTATGAGATTAGGGACATAGTTTTATTACAATGTTAAATTTCTAATTTAATATTACAATACTCCAAAGTCTTCTACATCTATCTGTCAAAATCTCTCCTTCAGACTAAATGTTGTCTGGATACGATTGATTGAATTTGTTTTAAATATATTACTTGACGTTCTATTGAAAATGTAATTGTTCATATTTTGTAATTTACTTCTTCGTTTGGTTCCGTTATTGAATATAGTAGGAGGAAGTCAACATAGTTTCTATTTTGATCATTTCAAGAATCTGTATCTTTATTGAGAATCACTTTGTGGTCTTTAATCGATCATCATAATTGTTTGATTCACTTTTCACAAAGATATCTTCATAAATCATAAGTTTTAATTTCTTACACAAAAGATTTCATCATAAAGACTTTTTTTTATGTTTCTTGAAAATAGTTAAATCTTGGACAATACATATGATTTTCTCAAAGAAGCTACATATTAACTTGATAATCGTCATGATTAATTCACTTAAATAAATGTTATTTTTTGAAAAAAAAAATTAGAAGAATATCATGTATGATATTTGATAAGATTTTCATTACAATATTTTTTCCCATTATATACATTTACTTTATAAATAATATGATTAAGATTATGTGCTTAGATGCACAATTATCATATATATATATATATATATATATATATATATATATATATATATACACACACACACCATCTGCGTCTCGTACATATAAATATAGGAAATAGGCCCCATATGTCCCGATTATAGGTCGGAAGTAGAACGTATGGCATGCAATGCATGGATTTGTAATGCACTTGTGTTACCTTAACTGTGTTGCCAATCTTGGCTAGTTGGTACATTTGTCCTCATAATCTTGTAATCACTTTTGTAATCACATGTAGTGTCTAGTATAACCATACACTTTAGATTGAACTGAAACACTTAAATAAAATATAGAAAGGTAACTTAAAGCCTAGGTTATTCAATAAGAGATTAATGTTATTCACTTAGTATCTATACAAGCTCCTTAGTAGATTGTAAAAGAAAGTATTTAAGAAAAACTCTTACTAAAGTAGTTTAAACATAAAATTTGCATTTAAGAGTTTTGGAGAGCGACATGTTATTTTAATGTTTTTCAAAAATATAAATTATTGAGGATGGAAGACTGATTTCAATTTCATAATGTTCATCCCTAACTTTGTTAAGTTACTACACCTAAAGAAGAACAAGAACTTGTATAGATGGACCTAAAGTCAAGAGAATCCACAAAATGACATAAAGACGTTGAATAACATATCTAACCAAACGAATGGAATAGAAACTTAACGGAGTAAAAAAATTGTCAGCTGCAATATCAATGCCTTTCACAAAAGGTCTTTCTAGTAATAGAGTAAAAAAACAATAATTAACGATTTAGGATACAAAACTTTGTGCTCAAAGGAAGTACGGTGCTTTGCCTTAACATTCTTCAATTCTTGTCGTTGTTGTATCGATATAGATTATACCCCTTCTTTAGAGTATGTAATCTACATAAAATCATGTCGCACAACCATTATAGGCAGAATGTTAACACGTCAGGGTCAATTTAGCAATTTAGAGCTCACTAGTAGAGTGATTAGCTCGCCACACCATTCTTAAATGTATTCTTCGTTAGCTTCTTTTCTCCAAATTACAATTCCAAACTAATGACATAACATAAACTTTTGCAGCAGCTATTAACAAGTGGAGGCCTATGCAATAGCCAACAACAACAAACTAGAGTATGCCTACACAACAATAAAAACTCGGCGTATCACCACACCCTTCTTTTCCAACCTCAAAATAAGCGTAACCAAATCCTAAACTCGAGTCTTCAAACCTCTTAATCCATAAAAAATATATATGTAATGCAGTCCTATAATTGCAATATTACCATAATATCGTGAACTCACCGCTTCAAATCATCATCCTATACGTTTGCCCAATAATTACATTTGGAATCATGTATTTCTCTTCATAAGCACTAAAAAGTAAAAAGGCAAAATCTTAAATTAACCATGATTGGTCTTACAGTACTTTAACATGTATTGCCAAGAACAAACAGTCTCCTTAAACACAAGACGTTGAACCAACAACAAACAATTTGAAAATTGCAATGCGAAAATAGAACCAACATTATACTAATCTATCTTGCAATTAAATGCCCATAAATACTTCTTCTTCTCTTCCAGATACATACCAACAACAACCACATACAATAAGTCATTTTACAAAACTCCAATAACAACAACATCAGAAAATACTTGAAAAATAGCCCAACATCACATTACTTTTAACGTACGATTTTCCCATCGTCTATTCGTGTTCTTGCTTCTATAGCATAGCTATTACTTGGAATCACTCAATAAATTAAAGAGTGAGAATTATTACCTCCAAAACAGCTGCAACACCTACTAAAAATGAGACTCCTTTACCACGAAAAATCCTTCAAATCACAACCAACGAGAAGGAAACAAGTAGCACAATCTCGATGAATGTTCCGACGGCTAAACCACGTGTAAATCTTGTAGATATTTTCTTCGATGATAAGGGAACCTTCAAAGAATATTAAGGACTATTTTCTTATTATTTTTCCAAAAAATGAGATAAAACGAAGAGAGCTCTGATCTTATAATGCTAAATCGACTTAGAGGCGAGGGACCCACCTTCACGTGACTGATTGTGCAGTCTCACTATCATCTGAATATCTCTTAATTCTGAAGTCTTATGGACAAATTGTTTAGTGCACTGGAAATTAGACTGGTAGAATTTCGATTCCATATATTGGGGTCCTTGTAAAGGTTTATATATCGGTAGAAAAGCTCCGAGATATTTAAGACAAATTTTAGAAGGTTTAGCAAAGAAACTTATTCTAACCTTTTTGAACATTTATTTCCCGACTTGCTTGACTTCAAAACATAACTTACGAACATTTGGCGACTTTATCACCGCATAAAACATCCTTATTAGCATGTAAAACACTCTTTATCTTATCCCCAAAGGTACCACTTAACTTAAACATTCCAAACGGACGGGGTGTTAGAATAGACATTCTTTAACTCAAACTTTTTTAAGGACATCCTTGACCCATAACGTTAGTCTAATTCTTTCATTTCTATCACCCCTTTGCAAAATATTTATCCTTACGTGATACACCAAGTTGTATAAACCTCATGCAATACTATGCCTATTATGCAAAAGAACCATAGGGGTCTCACAGGTTGAGTGTTTTAAGTCAGCGCATTGTGATGTTTCAACTTTGATATCACGTAGGTCATTTTCATTATGGGCCTTGATTGTGACCCCTTAACTTGCGATCTCGATATGTTGTGTTACTATTTTTTCAAATAAAATACTAGTCGTGCCCAACTTTTATTTAATATTTTCATCTTCAATATCTTAAGACACGAATGTTAAAATTGGGTGAGTTCAAGTCCTATGCATCGGAGAAGATTGAGGCTCTATGTTGGAGTTGGGAAGTGCCACAAATTGCTCATTTGTGGTAAACTACACCCTGAATGAGCTGCCTTGCCTCTTCTTCTTTAGCTTTAATGGTGAACTATTGGATAGAATTTTTGTGTTTTAAGCCTGAATTGTGTCCTGTTTTGGAATATAAGTTTGACCTTTTGACAGAGTCAATTTCAAATTTCTTATATGCGCCACACATACACAATTTAACTTTATTTTGATTCGTTTCCAATTATTGTGATTTGAATGTAAAAATATATGCAATGAGATTGTGATTTTATTTTATTAGTCTGACATCATTAAGAGATCACTTGAAAGGGAAAACCTCCATAACCGTGAAATTGGAGCACATGTAATATTATTTAAGTTAGGCTATGTCTTCTAGTCCTTCTGATTGTGCTTGAGAACGTAAATTCATGACTATAAGTTTGAATGTGGGTTGGATAGCTAGATTGTTACACCCTAAAACTGAACTAAGGTAGCTAGAGGCTCACATGTGCCTAAAATGGTTAATAACATGTTAATAAAGTGTTTTACAGTTTGTACAATTAATTTGAAGAGGATTAGAGGTCAAACGTTCAAGAACGTCCAAGACGTTTGAAAGTTGATCTTTAGACGTGCTAGTGAGTGCTTGTATGTTTGCCTTGTTTTTGTGTGTTTTTTTAAGTTGAAAAACAGTGTAGTTGACCCTAGAATCTTAATAGTCATGTTAAGGGTTAAAACGTTCAGGTATGATTCCTCGAGGAACACCCTAAGGACCCCAATGAGGACCCTAATGTTGGACAACGAGGCTTCCTAAGGAAGCAAACATAACAAGATTTGGACCTTCCGGTGCAACGCGCGCCTATAAGGCACCTCACTGCCTCAGAAATTATTTGGGGCTAAATTTTGAGGCTTCTAGGGGGTACCCTTGGGTTGTAACAAAGTTTCTATCAGAGCATAAAAATGTTTTTTCCTTGGGTTTTAAAGTCTCGTATTGCCACTTCTAGTAGAGTCTCGTTCAGCGGTGGTGAGTCGTGATACATCTATGAGCGAGAGGCTATAGGGCGATAGAGTTTCCCTTCTTCACTATCCTCATGTCCTGCCATAGAACTCAATTCTATATGATCTCTCTCTTAAGTATACTTATCTAGTGGTCTTTTAGATGTGATTGCTTGGATTGGGATTATGTCTCAATGCTGGAGGGAGAAAAGGTGAGTTTTAATTCTTACCTTGGTTTTATGGTTTGATGAGTATATGTGAAGGTGAATTTAGTAATTTTGAGGTGATGCCATATATGGCTATAGATGGTTTATGTGGAAGGAGATGTTATGTTGAAAAGTCATGATATGATATGGGTAAAGCTTGTTAGTAGTTGTTATGGGAGTTCCCCTTGGAGTGATAGAATGCCTTATGATTATGTAGGATGGTAGCATGATGTTATGATATAAGCTTGAAAAGTCTTGGAGAATGTGGTAAATAGTAAGAAAGATGAATGTTACCTTGGCATATTAGGAATGCTTCATAGATGTCCTTCTGTGGATTGGGAACTTTTGTATAGGCTTGCTCCTAAGAAGGGGAGATAGTGTGTTGATCCTTGTAATGTGCTTATGAAGTATGCTAGTTAATGGGAAAAAAACTTATGACTAGTTAATGATCCCCTCTATAAACCTATTGTAAGAGTGGTAAAAAGGGGAAAGGGAGTCTTATTCCATATGTTGGAAGTATGATTACCCTAAGTTGACTTAGGGGGATATATGGTATGTACCCCTTAGACTTTGAAGAGAAGGAGAGAATTAAGGTTGACCTACTTTGAAGTGTTCAGTTGTCTTTTATGTTTGAATATTGAGTAGGGTCAATTGAGGAAATGCTTGGATTGTCCTAGGTATGGTTGGTTGGAAAGTTCCACCAAAAGTGATGAACCTCTTGCCTCGATCTTGGTGTCTAAGGGCATGATGTGATTTGGATCACCCCAAGTGAGGGACAATGTGCATAGATGGTAAGAGTTTTAAGTGTCCTTTGATATCCCTAACTTGAATTCCCTTGAACTTCTCTAGGTTGAAAATCACTTTGAATTTATGGTAAGAAGGGTGTTCATAATCTTAGATCCCAAGAGAGGGTTGACATGGTTAGTTAATAAGGGTTGTAAGCTAAAATTTCCCTAGAGTTGAGATGAGTCACTCTTAAATAGTTTTAGGCTAAGTGAGGGAGGATGATTTGAGTAGTAAGGTTGTAGATATCCCTATCTTTTCCTTCTACTCTTACTCAAGCTTGAAACCAAGGAGTTCCTAAGTAGCTTGTTCATGATAGGAGTCTTGCATAAATGGATAAGTTGCATGTTCTCCATATGTTATGCATATTATGAAAGGTCATTATTGCAGAAAGAGATATTTTTGATAAATTGCATGTTTCTCATGTTTTTGTGCATCCTTATATGATAAATGTGCATTTTGATCTCATGAGATGTCTTAGTGATAATGTTTTATGTCACTTTAATATGGGGTGCCTTAGACCCATAATGAGAAGTTGAGTCTCCATTAAATGAGATAAAATTATTCTCTTTGAAAAATGTGTAACTTTTGAGATTTGGGGATTGTTATTGATAGTCTCACACTTGAGGATTGATGGTTTGTCTAGCCTATGTATTTTGGTGTGCCTATAAATTGTGATAAATTTCCCTAAATGATGCACGTTTGTGAAAGCTAGTTATGTGCTAGAAATAGAAAGCTGTAAATTTACTTCCTAATATTGTGATATGCTTGGTGTGAACTACCTTGTTGATTTCATAAGGAAGGAAGTATAAGCATAATGTGGTTTGGAGTAAAGAAATCATCCTTAGTATGAATTAATCTTTATGCATTGCTTTTATGTGAACTTTATGATGCCATGTGTGTATGTTGTGACTAGGAGAAGGTAGTTCATCCTTGAGCAAAAAGTTAAATATGGTAAATTTTTATGTATGATATTGATGATTTTAGGTCTATGTTATGAGATTGTAGTTGATCTACATTATTCATGATTCTTGTGCAACTAAATGAAGTGCTTAAATTTTATCACTAGTTTAAGTATGCATTATACCTAAGGGCGCAATTGAAATCAGTAGTATGTTAAACCTTGTGATGAAATAATGAAAATGCCTAAGGTTAGAGAAGGTAGTTCCTCCAAATGGCAATGAATATGAAGAAGTATGTATGCATGGAAAGAATTATAAAAGTAGTCCATGTTTGATTATGTTTCTTTGAATGCAAGTTAGTATGAAGTTCGTGTTCCTTGAAAGTTTTGGGTATTGACTATTATGTGATTACACGTTGAAGTGTTGTGAGCTTCTATGGGAGTCATTGAGTCCTTGAAAGTTTTTAAAATGTTTCAAATGTCATTCGAGGACAAATGTTTTTCCAAGTGGGGGAGTATTGTTACACCCTCAAAATGAACTAAGGTAGCTAGAGCCTCATATGTGCCTAAAAGGTTAATAACATGTTAATAAAGTATTTTACATCTTGTATAATCAATTTGAAGACGTTTGGAGGTCAAACGTCCAAAAACATATAAGACATTCGAAAGCTGGTCTTTAGATGTGCTAGTGAGTTCTTGTATGTTTGCCTTGTTTTTATGTGATGTTAGGAGTTGACAAACAGTTTAGTTGACCCTAGTATCTTAATAGACATGTTAAGGGTCAAAATGTTTGGGTACGACTCTCCGTGGACCACCCTAAGGGCCCCCAAGGAAGACCAAAATGTTGGACAAGGAGGCTGACCAAGGATGCGAGCAGACCAAGATTTTGACCTTCCTATGCGACGCGCGCCTAGCACGCACCTCACTGCCTCAAAAATTATTTGGGGAAAAATTCAGAGGTTTTCCTCATGACACGCAGCCACTTCCCAAATCCGGTTGCATCGTTTTTAAGTCAGTTTTTACATGTCTAAAAGTCCCAATGAGTATGGGGTGTTTTAATAACTTAGGGGACGTTTATTAACTGTTTTTCGGACCTTTTTAAACCCTTTCCCAGTCCAAAACCCCAACACCAATTAAGAAATCAAAATCCTCAAAGCTCTCTTCTCTTCCAAAAACCCCAAAAAACGTCCATTGAATACCAAACTCAAGAACAAGTTATGGAGGTTGATTCTTGGAGCTTTCTTCTCAGATTTTCATGGTTTTTTTTTAATGTATAAGGTATGGTGATCCTTCATTCCTAGATAACCATTCATCTACGGAGTCCTTTCAAAGCTTTTTCTAAACATGATTCTAAATAAAAAATCCTATCTTTCGATCTAGCGATGGGTTCATTCTCAAATTGATTTCAAAAGCATTCTAATGATGAAAATATGTTTAGCTTCTGATTTTATGATGAATTTCTATCCACTTTTAATGAAGAACCCATGATCCTCCTAATTTTTCAAATTGTTGTATAATGTGGATCTTGTGATCTTGATTTCATGTTTATAGAATTGTGATTACATTGTATTGAATTCTTATTGTTATTACTATATATATATCAATTGAATATGAATTGTGGAGGAATGATCAAAGATGATCATTCGCTTGGAGATTTGGTAAGTTGAACTATTTCCTCTAATTAGCTTAGAATGTATATTGAATTGTGTTGATTGGTATGGTCCACTTATGGTGGCGGTGTTTACATTCTTATACATGTTTATGTATTAAGATCATGGACCTTAAGCATTAGATGCAATATGAATTTTTATGATGATTTCCATGTTTAGGAAGTTGAAGGATTTACCCTTGATTCTAATATCATGTTTCAATTCATGTTATGTAAAGTTATATGTATAGACTTCCACACTAGTTATATGATTTAGTTGTGTATGATGTTATATGTATATGTATGATGATCATGTTAGGGTTAAGAGTAGTCTATATGGCTAATGATGATGAATACGCTTGTTGCATGACCGCTACCTATATGAACCCTATATGAATGTGTGATCGAAGTATGCTAGGAGTCTTTTATTCTAATGATGAATATGTTCTTGCCTCCTATGATGTATTGTGACTGTATGTAATATATAGTCTTAAATAATCTAGATGTATTTGACTCAAGACTTGAAGGATGTTGTACATGTGTTGTGATCTTTTGAGGGTGGCTTTCTTAATACTACATAATAGCAATTATGAGGTCATGTCGACTAATGTACACACACACTTCATGCATGACTATAAATAGGATAGATTCATCATGATTAATGAAATGGTAGTTCTCCTATACATCATTACCTATTTCTATGCATGTAAGTAGATGATTAATGAAGTTATGAAAATGTGTTGATTAGAGATGTTATGTGAAGGTATATCTCACATTCTATGCATAAGCACACGATGTATAATTGTATGATTATGTGAAAGGACATTCTCACATGATGTAGGTTCTATGATGAAATACATTCTCATCATCTATACCTTTGAGCTATATGATGTATGAGGGAGCAAGTCCCTACAACCTGATCTTTATTAACTAATGCTAACTAAAGGCTTAATGGTGTCTAAAAAGTGAGTCTGAGCTTAGCACCGAGTGAACATGAAAAATGAGAGTGGGAGCTTCACGTTAGTAAGTCCGGCTTCCCACAAAGAAAACCTTTACGTTAGCATGTCTGGATTCCCAACATAGATGTTGTCTCATGAGATGGAAACCTCCACACTAGTAAGTCAAGGTTTGTAGAAGCAATCTCCTTGTTCCATAACTATGTGCCCCCGTATGTTATAGCTTGTGGATACCACTTATATATCTATGTATCATTGGCTACACCTTAGGAAAGTGTTTACCCTTTCTTTTCGGTGTGAGAGTAGAACACCGGATTACATATAGCTCACATGGTCTATATCAGTTATGGCTAAATCCGCAAAAGTAAAAAATGAACTAAGATAAGAATATGGACTCTAATTACAACTCCTTGAGAGGATTACATAGTATAAGTAGGATTATGTACCCTACCCATGCATTGCACAAGTGAAATTCAAGAAAGGATAATATTAGTACACGTATACAAGTAAGATTTATGTGATGTTATGTATGAATTGTATGAATGCATTGTTAAGTGACTTTTCTATGAATAATACATGACTTATGTGAGTGTGTGTGAATTACACTTATGTCTTCTAAATGGGTTTACTTAGTATATGTGAGGGTATGGGACTCCATGAGTACATCACACAAGTAAATATGTGAAGGGGGTTTTGAGGGTGGTTTATGTATTATATGAACTAAGTGAGTTTAGGACTAAAGTGTAGGAAGTGTGATGAGTCTTCGTATGATGTTATGAAGTAGTATGAGTCCTTATATGATGTTATGCAGTATGTGGCCTTATGTCTAGTTGTTAATAAAAGTTTTATGACTTGTTAAATATGTTATGCCTAGGGTAGGGTGACTTCTTAGGTACACTTGGTGGAACTGGTATTATGGGATGCTACCTACACATTGCAGTAGTATGACCAAGGAGTTGTCTTAGGTGATGGTATTTATGTGAATTTGATGTCTACGATGTGTTTAAGTCTTATTAATATATGTGGTTGTGTTATGAATCATATTATGAAATACTATTGTAAGGTGACCTCAAGGTGATACATTGTACTAAGTACACTTGAGGATTACTTTAGGAAAGAAGTAAAATAAAAGAGAGGTAATGCATTGTATGTATTGAATATGCCTCAAAGTATGATAAAATGGCTTTATGTGCTATTATGAGTAGTATCCATGTCTATATGATATATGTGAACTATATTGAGCTTATATGTGTCTATGTTCATGAAGTTTACTAGAAAGACATGTTGCATGATTTCAAATGAAATGTCCTCTTTAAATGCATGTTTTTTAATGGTTGTCATACTTAGTGCATTCTTGTACTAATACCATTCTTCTTTATCTTTTTACACAAAACGTAGGTGGTGATCGCTAGATGATGTCTCCTAAGTGAAGAGCTTGTATAGATCTCCCAAGTTCAAGTAAAGGGACCCTTATGATTCAAGGGTTGCCTATGTCAAGATGTTCTTTAAGTTGATGTAATAGTTTAGACTTATATTTTATGTAGTTAAGGGTCGTATCCCTATTCTATTCTATTGAGTTGTGTCTAAAGATGGAAAAGAGACATACAGTCTACTTACGTACTTATGATATATATATATATATATATATATATATATATATATATATATATATAT
>NC_028639.1:32353179-32436700 GCF_001406875.1 Solanum pennellii | reverse complement strand
ATATATGAAGTGTCGTTCTAGCATATGATGTTCTATGAAAAGTTTTAAATTTCCGCTATTTTTTCGATTATGCAATGAAAGAAGTCTAAGGGCTTGTCTTAGACCTCTGAAAGATTGAAGACGCCATGTGGCTATTTAAGAGTACCTTAAATTCTAGGGGGTACCCTCGGGTCGTAACATAGGTTATCATGCTTAGTAAGTCAAAAATCATGGTTTGGGCTTTAATTAGATTTTAAGGATTGTTAGTGTGTTATTTCTTCTGTTCATGATCATTCATACCTTCTGGCATCTGTTGTGATTTTTATGGTTGATGTTGGAAGAATATGTGGACTTAGTTTAGGTGTAGACTCTACAGTGCTTTCTTTATACTTGCTTGTTATAGAGGCGATATGGCATAATTTTGCTCTGACGCTGCTTCATACTTTTAGCTCCGTATAGACTAATGTAGAAGACTTAGGTCTAATAAAATGATCCTTTAGTTAGGTGGTAACTCAATTTTAATGACCTTCTTTCCATAGCTCCTCATTATGACCCTAGTGTTTTACATTTAAGATATTAGTCTTCCTTCGACGACTTGGGACATAATTTTGTTAAATCTGTATGTATTATATTTATTACTTTATAGTGGACTTCATCACACAGTGGTACAATAATGATGATTTGAAATGGTATTCTTTGTCAACTCATTTGATCGCACACTCGAGGTTTTTTTCATGTTGCCTTCTTCTAGTTGCACAATCAAGGTCTAGTCATGTACCCTATTATAGTAGAATATTCAAGGTTTCAACATATGATCTTCAGATGTAGTCAGTGATTCTGTACATTATCATTTATAGAGTTGATATATTTTGAATTGGCTTTATTGGTTCATTTAGGAGGCTATCCATGGTTCAAGGTCCAAGCTATGCATTTCTCAACTCTGGATTCACCCAATTCTAGTCTTAGTAGATATAGTAATTATGTGTACCTATTGGACTTATAAGGGCCTGTTCTGTTTTTTCTTTAAACTTGCACACGAGTGTACCTTTTGGGTTGGTAGGGCCCAGTAAGGTTTTAGTTAGCTAGTACTTTCTTTCATTTACTTTTTTTTATACTTGAGTGCATTCCTTCTAGAATTTTGCACTTTTGACATCTCTTATATTTATTTATTGCTTTTTCTATTGCCTTTAATTTTCTATCTTAGTCGGACTATGATGCCCACTGAGTACCTGCTATTTTGTACTAATGCTACACTCCAAATATAGCACCAGCGTTATTTTTTTGCCAACTTCCATCAGATTTTGAGACAATGGATAGCTTATGGAAACTTGTATCATACATTTCTCCGTATGTATCATTTGGCTAGTCATTGGAATTTGAGATAAGTCTTTAAATCTTGGTCCACTTTTGGAACGTGTACTATTTATAGTAGCTCTGTACTCAGGTTCTATGTTGTATCAAATGCATTGTATATATATGTTGCTTCCTACTTATTCTTCTGTTATTTTTGTTAACTTTGTTGTTATTGTGTTATTTATACCCTTATACACATTACTTTAAATTATGGGTTACGAGTTGGCTTACTTATTGGTGGTTTATAGTAGGTGTAATCATGACATAAAAATAAGGTCATGAGAAGTTGGTATTAAAGCACCTAGTTCCCCAGTTTCACTTATAAAGAGCAAGTGCCTAGTAGAATCATGTGGATCGGCACAAAATGTTCACATACTATCTTTAAAAGGCTACATGGCATCATCATGAAGATTCTCTCTTTTTATCACTTTTGGGCATCATCTATCTAATTGGTTTCTTGGAATCTCACTTGTTTACTTCTTTCATTAGATGGCTCATACGTGTATTTATTTGGTCAGGGTTAATCCACTTGGGCGCGCAAATAGATCCTAGTTGAGATAAAGGATAATCTTAGTGTCATTTAAAGGTTGCAACAGTAGCCTGTTATAGATAGAGAACTCTAGAGCCAATGTTGGGGCCTTAGACATCTCTAGTTTCTTCTCATTTGCTAGAGTTGGGGCTATCCCAGCAACCACCCAGACCAATTATGGCTCTCAAGCTTCAAGAGGCCATTACTCAGTTGTTTACCATTCTAGTGGGCATGCAACAAGCCTCTTCTCCAATTGCACCAGTACTAGCATGCCATAGTGACACCAAAGGTTATGATTCCACCAACACCCACCACAACATATATCGTTCTTATGGTTGAAACCATGTCGTTAGAGAACTAGAAGATACTCGAATAGTTCCTGAGATTGTTACCTCTGAGGTTTTCAAGGGCGGTTGGAGAGGATTCCCATGAGTATTAAATTAGTTTTCCTCAGAGGCTATATACATTGGGGCTAGTGCAGTAGAAGGAGACGACTTCAACACATGTCATCTTCGTAGACCAGCTAAGTAGTGGTGGCTTTTGTACTTAGATACTAGACCAACTGGTTTCCTTTATTTACATAGGTTTTATTCTTAGAGGCCTTCGTGGTTTAGTTCATTCTATGGGGTGATAGAGATAAACATAGTGATCAAATATCATGGTTGGAGTAGGACTCTGTGATGGTATATAAGAATAAAACGAGGTTTCACGTGCTGCCCGACCATGCTACGATAGGTTTTGTTCTTAGAGACCTTCATGGTTGAGTTCATTCTATGGGGTGATAGAGATAAACATAGTGATCAAATATCATGGTTAGAGTAGGACTCTGTGATGGTATATAAGAATAAAACGAGGTTTCATGTGCTGCCCGACCATGCTAAGATAATAATGTCAAATGAGCAGGAGAGAGTTTGCTGTTTTATTTATGGGTTGAGGCTTCAGCTAAGGATTGAGACCAAGTCCATGCTTTTAGTGAGCCATTATTTCTTGGAAGTAGTCGACCATTCATGTACCATGAAAAAATTCGCTTACAAGGCTAGATGGGGCAACAACAAGAGGGCTCAGCACTAGGGTATCTATAGCAGATCAAATTCTAGACCCATGGATTCATCTAGCAGACCTTACTGGTAGTTATAGCGAGGTCATTCTAGCCGACTTGTTTAGGTGGAACTTTATACTTTTAAGGGAGACCAGTATACCCAGGGTGATGCTAGTATGGATAAGAATTCAAGGGGTTTGTTGTTGGGTGCTTTAGGCCGTGGTGATTATTGTTTTCGAATATGATCTTCATAGGGAATCTATCTCTAGGAAGCTCTATCATTAATCCATGGACTATCCTTAGTGAGGAATGATTGAACCTGCTCCATAATCAGCAATACAAGTCGTAACAGCAGCCCATCTCTCTAGAGGTTGTGCTCAAGGTTAGGATCGATGAGGCAATTATTAGGAAACTCATAGTGGACCCTATGGAGGTAGGTCTGGTGGTAGGTTAGATGCTTGGGGTAGACTTAGACATTCTTTTCTATATCCATCTCCAGCAAGGGTAGTGTAACAACCCGTGAGTACCCCCTTGACGTCACACGACATAAATTTGACCTCTCGGAGGTCTTATACAAGCCCTTAGAAGACTTTAACCGCATAAACATAAAATAGCGGAAAAATTTTGAAAAATTTTCATACTACACAATACTAAATTTCATCTTATTTGGATTCAACTGATACAAAGCTAGGACACTAAGTCTCATTATGCCATCTTGGACACGACTTCCATGTATACATAGGGACACTGACCTTGCAATACAAAAAGAAACATTACTAATTTATTAAAAGAACTTTAAGAAACCATTGACATAAGGTCCTTGAATCTTTAATTACACACCCAAACTTGGGCATAGTAATCCAAGCTCTTCTTTCTAGAAAAGGTCCATAAGCCACCACCACCTACAATTTGTGTAAAAAGATGAAGAAGAATGGTGTTAGTACAAGAATGCACTAAGTATGATAACCATGCAAAAACATGCTTTAAAAGGTACATTTGGTAAGAAACAATGCGCCATGCCTTTTTAGAAAAACTTCCTGAAACATTATTACAATAGGCACAACATAGACCACATATGTTATCGTACACATAGAAACCATTCATAGTAACTCATGAAGACATTTATCACATTTGAGGTACTACCTTCCTTTTAACCTTTAACTCCTCTCCTCAAGCACCCCTTAAGTGATATTTAGTACAATGTATCATCTAAGATCACCAAAGATGAACATTCAGATCGGCTTCATCTATCCAACCACATATATTCATAAACTTATAAGCACATCATAAGACATAATCTTCACATAAGAAAAAACACCTAAGACAACCCCCAAGACACACTAGTGCAATGTGCAAATAGAATCCTATAATACTACTCACACCAAGTGTTCCTAGGAAGTCACCCTATACTAGGAACATCACATTCAACAAGTCATAAAATCTTCATTTAAAATTAGACATACGACCCACATACTTCATATCATCATATAAGAACTCATTCATTTACTACATCTTTAGTCATAACCCATTTAGTTAATATCATATGTAGACCACCCTCACAACTCCTTCACAAGCTCACTTGTGCAATGTACACATAGAGTCTCATTCCCCCACATATACTAAGCAAACGCATTGAAAAGTCAAAAATATAATTCACATGTATAATCATACTTCATGTATTTACATAAGAAAAGTCACATTAACATATATTCATAGTAACCATACATAAACATAAGTCTGTATTTCATAAGACGCTCTAATCTTATCCTTTCTTAAAGTCCACTTGTGCAATGCATGAGTAGGGTCCATAGTCCTACCTATACTAAGTAAGCTTCTTCAAGAGTTATGACTAGAGTTCATATTCTTATCTCTCGGGAGAAATATCCATAACCTACGTAGACAATGTGAACTATATGGAATTTGGTGTTCTACTCCCACACCAGAAAGAAAGGGTACTAATTTCCAAGGTAGGACCTTCATACATAATAGCTATCTAGTGGATCCACTAAGCTAAGACCTACGGGATCACTTAGTTATGGGACAAGGAGATTTCTACTAGAAACCTTGACTTGGTAGACGTGGAGGTTTCCATATCATGAGACAATGTCTATGTTAGGAACCCGGACTCTCTAAACGTAAAGTGTGGGAAGCCCGACTTACTAGGAGTGAAGACCCCACTATCATTTTTCATGTTCACTCTATGCTATGCTCAAACTCCCTTTTTAACCATCTTTAAGCCTTTATTTAACAATACTTCATAAAGTAGGCCTTAGGGACTTAATTCCCTCATATATTATATGGCTCAAAGGTTACCAATATGAGAATTGCCTTTCATTATAGAACCAACATTATGTGAGAATGTCCTTTCACAGAATCATAACATAGTGTAGTTTAGAGTACACTTGAGGAAACCTTTCAAGAGACTCACTTTCACTAGATTATCATAAACCTTGTTCATTCATACATTCATGTGTGTGCATACATATGTGAGAAAGGTTTTCAAATAAACACCTTTAGACAACACATGTTCATACTACACTATTCATATATTTTTCATGCATAAGAATATATAAAAGTGCATATGAGAATTACCCTTTCAATCGACATCCTAAATATATCATACTCATAGTTATATATGTAGGGTGTGTGTGCATATTGGTCCTCATAATGAAATAATAACAACCACGTTGATATTGAGTGAAACATCCCCTCAAGGATCACAACAAATTTACAATATTCCTGAAGTCATGAACAACTCACATATAGAGCATTCTAGCGATTCTAGACCACACACAACATTTTATCATAGAAGACAAGAGCACATTCCACATTTGAATAGAGAACTAACATACCTAAGATAACAAATTCATATAGGTTTAATATGGGTAGGGGTCATTCCAAAATAGCACTTAACATTATCAACCAAGTAGACCGCACCTTATCTATAAAATAATCACTCACATTATACTCCTCATCATTAATATATATTAATCATCATGCTAGCATTGAGGATTTCCATACATAACCTCTATAGCACAAACTCATAAGCATATGCATCGTAATCAACAATTCAATTTACATTTATTTCCATCAAGGCCGTGATCACAACATGCATTTATAGACAAGGAATAAACACCGCCACCATAAATGGATTATACCACACAACATCAATTCTCAGACTATAGACTAAAGATTAGGTCACTTACCAATTCTTCTAGCCATGATCAACATAGATCAATTCTCCACAATTAATAAGAAATGGATACAGATAGAAATCAAATCTAACCATATAATCCAATTCAAGTACAATTCATTAACATAAAAGCATATTCAAAAAGACAAACATTATAGGCCAATTTTTAGAATTAGGAGAATCATGGGTTCTTTCATTAGTTTTATAGGAAATCATTATAAAAAAAACTTATATAACATTAATTCATCATTAGAATGACTTATCAAACGTTTAGCAAGGAACCCATGCTTAAATTGAATATTGGGAATTTTGGTCTTTGAACCATTTTTGAAAATCTTACATAGAACTCCTTGAATGAAAGGTCATTAAGGGATCAAGAGTTATCATATCTTATTGATTGAAGACCCATGAAATTTGAAAATAAATCACTTGAAAATCCATCTTCTAGCTTGAACTTGAGCTTGGCCTCCAATGAGTTTTGAGAAAAATTTGGAAGAGTAGGGGGTTTTGAATTTTTGATTTTCCCATAGGGTATTTGTATTTTGACTTGGGAATGGGGGTAAAAATGACTTATAAACCTTTTATAACCGACCTTCAACATACCTAAAACACCCCAACACTTATTTGGACTTTTAAAAACATCCAAGTTGACTTCTAAACGACACGACCGAATCAGGGACATGGTTGCGCATCGCGGGGACACTTATAATTTTGATTGTTTAAATTATTTTGAGGCATAGGACTCCGTGTCAATCCCTTGTGCAAGGTAAATTTTTTCCTTGAAGTGTTGGTGGCGTGTGACGCAGGCAGCCCCCAAAAACATGATGCCCGACAGCTTTCTTAGCCAACGTTTGGTTCCTCCTCAAGGACCCTTAGGGTGGTCCTTGGGAAGTCGTACCAAATTTTTTTGACCCTATAAATTATTATTAAGACATTAAGGTAACCTCCACTGATAATAGACTCCAAACAACACATAAAAACATGGCAAACATACTAGGACACACTAGCACCCAATAATATGGGCAGCACCTTTTAGTGACAAATGTATATGTAATTAAGCTTCACTCTTGAGACGATATTTCACACCTCCTCTTGCGATTATTGTTTTTACTGAAGACTAAGAATCTTAGAGTTAAATAGTTCTTATTCAAATTCACAAGAGAAAAACTTGTTCCTTTTCCCTTGAATTCGAGATACACACTTCTCTTTGGTAAGTGATGAAAAAGCTATTTCTATGTTGGGTAGTGTTTGTAGTTTTAAGGATATATCGTTCTATAGAAATTTGTTAAAAGTGAATAAATATGATTTAGAAAGCTACTTCGTATATCTACAACTCTTACGCATGTAAATATCTATTTTATCTTTTTCGGATTCGATAAATGGGACGCAACATAGGACAAGTTCTGTCCAGATTTTGAAATTAGAAATCTTGTATAGACAACTGTTAGTGTTTTCAATATATTAAATTGTAAAAACTATATTTTGCGTTGGTTCTTGTTTATTTGCAAACTTAAGAATTGTGCCTACATCTTTCATGAAGGTTATAAAGTCCAGTTTTCGTTTTTGTTTTCAAATCTAAGTTGCGACATGAGGTATTAGGCAGGCCAGAATCACTATTTTGGGAGTATAGTTGTATTTGTAAAGGCTACGCTTACTTTTGATGATTATCCTATTTTACTTCGACATAATTGAGATTCTAGAATTAAAGAAGTTATTTAATTTTATTTTTAAGGTTGTATATACTTGTGAACAAGTTGAGGACCTTGATACACTGGTTGGTCTATGGCTTGAACTCGCAAAGGTGTGTTGGACTATTTGTGTGCTAAAGCATTGAGGTTTTAATATAAACTTGTATTTTGTACTCTTTTTGCCTAATGGTATATCTGAAAATTATCTTGGTACCTTGGTTACCCCTTGTCAATTGGAATTGTTTGTATCCTTTATGACGTTAATGAAACTTGTGTAACTCGCCTCTTGTATGAATTCTTTGATCACTTGGCACTCTTGTTTGAACATAGTCCTATTTGGGGCTGTTACTTTCGCACTATTGGAATGCCTCTTGATTCGGATCATTTTCCATCTTGACTCTGGATTATCATTCCGTCTTACGAATGGAAATTTTTCATTTTAAGTACAACCTTGAAATCCATTTTTAATATGGTTCTTGGTACTCTTGGTTATTGGGCTTTGACCCTTCTTGAAATAGGGCATCGGACCTTCTTGATACATGCTCGTGCTTGGTGTGACAAGATAATGTATATCTTGGGCGAGCCTTGTTACTAAATCTCTTGGGAAATTATGCTATGAGTGCTCTTGACATTTGGATCTTACATATCGTACTTGATACTTTTATTATAATGTTTACTTGATTTACTTGTTATGTTTCAATTGTGCTTCACATGAATTGAAAAAGGTATCTTGATGAATTTGAGGGCACCAAACCTATAGTTATTGCGCCACTAAGCTATATGCTTAGCGTTAGTTGTTCTATCGTAGGGAACGTTCGAGGGGATGCATGAATCTAGCCATTAGAGATGAAGATTTTTTTTTGAGAGATTTAAGGAAGATCACATTTGGATATAGGCATCTATATTTTGTTTAAACCTTGGGACTTGTACATGATCTATATGTTCTATATTCACATGAAGTTTTGAGGGCTGATTTGATCATGTCACCATGTATTGTAATATAAGTATGGCTATATGTTTTGATCTTTTTGGAGTGTGTAAACCCAAGTCTTTGAATATACTAAATTTAATTTTTGTTTTGAAAGTTTGTGTGAAGCATGAAACGATTGATTTTGGTACTCATGAATTGGTAATATTCTTGTTATTTCATCGTTAAATGTGAGGACAATATATGCATGAAAAACTCATCGATTATTTTTCTTAAATAAGTTTGGGAGGGTTTTCCGTCATAAGTCGAAATTCCACGCCATATCAATTTTGACATAAAATAAATGTTTTAATGGGTAAGATGCACATCCTTAACCAAATTATTTGTTATGAACCTAATCCATATATTATAATCAATATTCCCTTGTTAATCGCTTTTGAATGTCACAGGTATTAATTAGGTCTCTTCATTAAAGGGTAGTATACTTCCAAAAGGGCATCTCTACATATATCCCTTAAAAACATAGAGTTTCTGCACTCAATCTTCACAAGATCTGATACCCCAAACAAAAACATGCTCATTTATGCCCTTAGATCGACAACCATGCGTTGAGCATACTTGGAGCATTTAGTGAACTTTAGTCCGTACTCTTTGACGTTTAACATGGTACCCTACCTCAAATTCACAAAAACTGAGCTTGAGCATCCCTTAATTCTCTTGGGAAGAACCTTTCTAAAAAATCTCTAATAAAACAATCGCAAGTCACAGGATCTAGATCTGCACCCATGTTGTCTCTCTAAAGTGTGAACCATATGTGAGCCACAACCTTATGTTGGTATGATGCCAACTCCACCCTATCACTCCTAGTTACTTGCATCACTCCAAAAATCTTGACCTCATAAATGAAGTTATGTGGGTCCTCACTAACCTTTCACCCTTGAAATTCTAGTGGATTCTTACGAACAAATTCTCGAACCCTAGCTGCAGCGATCCACCATTAGTGTTTGTGAGAATTGGGCCTTCTGATTGTTCCGATTTGCTACACTATGTGCAAGGAGATGGATTGCATTCCGAAATTCCACATTCAAGACCTCATGATTTGGGATTGGAGGGACTGGGTTAGCATTGTGTGCATTAGCATTCCATGCGTAAGCTTTATGAGAAGGTATGATCTACATCACATAACGATGGATTGGAAATGGGAAGTTTGATCATACCCATGCACAATATGAATAATAAAGAAGGCGATGTTTTTCCTAGAACAATTTCTAACCTCCCTCTCAAAGATGTGGTGCACTTCACACCCATAAAAGAGACTCTAATTAGTGCGACTTTCCTAGGACTCTTTATGTTAATGCTATGATACCAAGCTTGTCTCACCCAGAGGTTACCCTCTTGACGTAGCACGGGACCTAGAATCACGAATTATAGCAAATTAAACCTATAGTTGGCTCATCATATGCATACTACAAGATATCTGAATGAAAACGTGAAGTTATGCGGAATCTAAACAAATTGATACTATATAGTGAGGAATACCCAACTAATCAAAAGTATAAAAACATTCTAAAAGTTTAACAATACAGAAAGATAACTTAACAAGCTAAGTTGATTCTAGTACTGTATGTTAAAAGCCTATAACTAACTAGAGTTGATGGGACATGACCCAAGCTAACTCTAGCAAGACTAAAAAAATAAATAAAATACTAAAAATACAATTCATGTCTATAGTCATCGAAAGATGAGAACTCGTGTGATCTAGATACAGAGTACCTGAACCTACATCATGAAAGGATGTAGCGCAGATTATGTGTTAGTACTTGGAATGTAATAAGCATGTAGGATATATATAATAGCTGGAAAAAATACAGTCGAGCAATAATATAATTTGAATAGAAGATGAATACTGAATACAACTGAAAAAATAAGCTAAATGTAATGACCAAGTACTAATAATGAACATAATATGCTCAAATTGAACAATAAACTAAAAAATTGGTAATATGCACTAGAGTCCGAGTGTGGGAGCTATTATTAATCGACATAAAACCACGTTAGATAAATGCGTAGTCACACGTATAAACCCCCTTGAAAGGACAAAATATACCTTGACAGGGGTAGAAAGGCATAACTTACATGATCACTATATTTGATGTCTAACAGAGGGGACTTATATTCCTATAGGGGCACCAAGTTCTAGGACTTTGAGGGTACATTAAACCTTAGTCCAACTCAGTGCTAAGCCTATTCCTAAATAGAAATGTATATGACACAACATAACTAAAATATTGGATAGCTCATTGTTCTGACATGCAACTCTGAGAATGCAACATTTAAGAACTGACAATGTAACATTAAAAAATCAGAGCATGTTTATCTGTTTAATTTACCTTGCAGGTGTATATCATAAACTAAGAGAATCTACACAACTAGGGTTGTGAATTTGTGAATTGAACTAATCAACTTTCCAAGAGAACATGATAAGTAGATTACAAATACTACCACAACTAAGTCACAACAATTTTACAAGGTTTTAGAAACCTTGGGCCTTAAAAATATGTAGAGAATAAAGAATCACACCGAGTTATAGGGACCTGTGGATGAAAGTAACCCATTATTGAAATCCCACATATATGGTGACGAAATCTATGGAGGAATCCTTCGATTTTGAGGATGGAACTTAAAGCAAACCTACTTTGTGTTCTTGTAAGGCATGTCAACTTTTCTCTCCTTTTGGCTTTAATTTTGATGAATTTTGGGGAATAACAATTTAAGTTATGTTTTGAGTAGGTTATTAGGCTTAAATTTTGTAAAACAACGTATTTTAAATGCCCAATGCATATGGGAAAAGATCAAAACGACCCTAACTTAAAAGTTGAGGAGGGAAGACCACGACACCACTAATGATTTGTCATTAGGACCACGGCCCGTCAAGTGGGTCATGGTTCTTGGACAGAGATACTAGTTCTTCCAAGAAGTCCATCCACGAGCCTGACTACATCTTGTGTGAAGGACCACAGACGATGACAACCACCGTGGTTCTTCACTTGGGATTGGGGTTTGCTGGCTCAGGAGGACAGACTCTCCCATGGCCCCTCATAAAGACCACGGCATGTGTGGGCTCCATTGTCTGAGGCCTAAGATTGGGTTCTTTCTGCCTAGACTTCAGGAGAATTTCCATCGCTCGTGTGGTGTACCACATTTCGTGAAGGGTCTCGTGGTCCACCACTTCTATGTTGATCTGAATAATGGGCATGTCGATGGGCCATGGTTCCTTTCACGATCCGTCAACCCTACCGTGTATCATCAAATTTTTTGGATTTATTCAGCAAAGTCCATATATGATTTTTGACGTGTTACAGTCTTGGGTTGTTTGTTATTAGATATAATGGTTTTTTTTAATTATTTCAGGAAATTGGTTTAGAATCGGTTAAGAGAGAGAAATAACTTAATTGGCAGCAATAGCTATCAATGGAGCCAAACCACAAAACGTAGTCCCATTAACGAGATGTGGGTGAAGATTCATAGATGTAAGTTTAAATGTCTAACCAAGTGTGCAACCACAGAGGAAAACGACGCCCCATAGAGTGAATTACATACCATCATTTTTTTATGACAAAGTTGATTCCAGTACTTGAACCACAGAAAGACAAGATGGATCATATTATAATCAACAGACCATAGGTGGGACCGTCGTTTGAAGTATCTAGAATATTTGTTATGTGATGAACCAGAAGGTGAACCATGGACCATAGTTTGATCCACAAGCCATAGGTCGTGTCATTGATCGAAACCGTGTCTGACTCAGTTTGCCTTATATGTTTTCCTGCTTTGGTTAGGATTTAGCTTCTATAAACACTAGTTATAATTTCTTTTTTTTTTGATAGTGTGACCTTATTGGAGACTTTTGTTTTTCTCTTTTGGAAAAAATTTGCAAGCTTTTAGCAATTTAATTCTCGTAGTTTGTTTTATGCAATGCACTTTGATTTTCAATTCAAGATTTCGTCATCTATTGTAACAGTAAGTTCATGATTTCTTTTAGTAACCCTAATATGAATTGTAAATTTTCAAGCATGTGTATCTAAATCCACATTTAGGATTGTGGGAACCATGAGCAATTAACAATTTATGAATAATAACTAAGTAATTCTTGAATAGTGTTTATGCATGTATTGTTAATCCTTTAATTTAGATGTTTTTCGAAAGTAGCCAAAGTTAGAACTCGCCTTGTTCCTACTTGACTTACCAAGGAGTAGTGAATTATAAAAGTATTAAACAACGAAGATTGAGTTAAGGATTTTTTGCTATATAATATTCTGACTTTAATTAGTTGACGTAAGGGTCAATACCAAACCTAATGAAATGAGGACTGATCTGGGGTAAAGGTAAGGTTTAGTAAAGCACACACCTGTAAACATACCAAGTTGTAAGGTGGAAGTTCCTACTTGGATTACCAATCACTTATGGATACTTAACATTATTAGCCTTGCATGTCAAACAATAGGATAGAATTACTATTTTTAGGAATAATGCGTTAAGAGACTTGGGGAACACACATACAATAGTTTCCATTTTATATTGATATCTCAAATTTTTAATCTTGTTTACTTGTTACTCATTAATTAAAACCAATAATATGTTATTTTATTTACAAAAACCCCCCTTCATTACTTTTTTCTCGGAAATAGTCTGTGTAACACCTCAAAAACAAGACCCAAAAAAAATAGCAGACCTCACCTAAAGTAGTTAACCACGGCAAAGTTTGCGGACCATGATAGGGTCCACATTTTACAGACCTGCCCGTGTTCAAAAATTGGACTCCACCAGGCCCAGCCGTCAGACCAAGGGACCCTTCATGGGTCGTGGTCTTGATGATGGTCCATGGAGGAATCCGTAGTGATTGAACAAATTGATGCCTTAACCTATCCAAGACCCCACGTCTAAGTGAAGATCACACAAAATTTCACGCCCTGTAGTCCTTCACATAGACTGTGAAGGCCCATAGAATTCACGCAGTATCGCCAGCCCCTTGGTTAACCCCTCAGATGCTACACACAATTAATGATCCCAATGACCTTAACGGTCCGTGCAATTTATTACGGCTCATAGGAGTGTTCGTGAGTATTAACTACTAGGACCCCATACCTAAGCCTCCAGACCTTAGCCCAATTGTGGACAACGGGGACCTTCACGGTCCATGATCCTCCATGCAGGCTGTGGTAAGGGCTCGTGAGTCAGAGTAAGTAGTGTTCCTACCTTCCTATGTGGGAAGGGACACTCCTAAATCTAGTTCACTCGGTACTAAGCTAGAATCCCTTTTTGAAATGTCTTTAAGCATTTAATTATCAATCATAGCTTAGTTTAGGTCATAAGGTCTACCCCTTGTATAATCATCATCATCAATAACTCAATAAGAATTGTATGAGTATAAGTCCTTTCATCACAATTCATATGAGTGAGGTTAACACATTAGCATTTCATACCATATCAAGGCACATTGATAGTTTTCACCATCCTTATATCACATACACCTTGATCAACCTCAAAACATAGTCAAGACATTTCAATTCAAAATCATACCACCCTATAATCCTAGTATAAGGCATACTTTAATGTAACATCATGACTTAACCACAATTAATCACAATTGGAAGTAAAGATAGAGATTCTAAGACTTACCAAGTCTTCATCGTAGTTCATAATCAAGGTATTACCATCAACTCATAACTCAACCCAATTAGGGGAGTAACATCATCACACAATGATAACCAATAAGATATCAAAGCTAATTGCATCTCAATAACACAATCCAACACTAGATCATAGTTTAAGACAAGATACATAGGCCAATTTCACAATATGCTTCATAACCTAAATCACATCTCAAGAACTAACATGATAGGCTTATATTTCATCTTAATCTACTCATAGTAACACCACAGGATAGTAATCTAATCAATAACTAAGTCAATTTAATGATCACAATACAATATAGATCAACATCACAACTAGGGTTAGGAGTTGAGAATCATGTTCTTAAATTTAGACCAAACCATCAACAATTACCATAATCAAGTTAAAATACATGTTTATATATCCAATATAACTTAAAGAAATCATCAACAACTCAATTCATAACTTCAATTTCGTAATTGGATGAAACCCATATGAAAACTCACCTTTTGAAATCCATTTTGAAGGAACCCTATGAGGAAAGAGTCTCAAAGGTGAATTAGATCTCATACCTTAACGTTTGACGAAGAATTGATGGTGAATTCGTCCTTTTCCAGCCCCTATTCCTTATCCTTGCTAGTTTTCAATGGTGAGTTCAAGTAGAGAGAGAAAGAAGAGAGAAGGAAGAGAGTTTATTTTGTGAGTTGTGTTTAGATTAATGAGGGTTATGGGTATTTATATTAGGAGTTAAATTAGTTAATTAGTCCCCCCTTAATCCCTAACTAACCACTAAATCACCTAATTATTTAAATAAACTGAATTAAAAATGTGCAGTAACTTAGGACCCTCACAGACAGAACCCCGCCTACGGACCGTTTGTGAGTCGACAGACAGCCCCCCCTCCGTCCTACACTCCGTCGTCTCGGTCAGAGACTGTGCAGGTGAGGGGCTTCCACCATGTGTCCAAGTGTGGGAGGACGGTGGCACCGATGCCCCGTCTATCCACACATGGGCCGTCTGCTGTCCCGTCGACGCACACTGCCAGGCAGTGTTGCCTCAAATGACAAGGGTCCTCCTCAAGGGCCCTTGGTCGGTTCTTGGGGAGTCATACCTGGATGTTTCGACCATGGAACAACTTCAACACCTGTTATCTAACCTTCCACCATTTTTCGTAAATTTTGAACCCCTAAAAGTCAAATAGGCTAAGGCACACTAGCACCCCTTTGAACCAACTTCTGAATATCATGGACGTTCTTGGACATTTTGTTTCTTAAACTTCCTAAATGACCTTAATTCATCGGAATGGACTAAAAAATAGTACTTAGACCCCATGGAACCTATGTTAGGCTTTACGACACGTCTTGGATTTTCAAGGTGTTATATTATCCCCCCCCTAGGAACATTCGTCCCCGAATGACACTAATACTCTTTTGAAGGAAGGAATAGACTCAAGACTAGCAGCCCAACCAATCAACATAAATCATGTCATTTCAACAATGCAAATTTAAAAACACATATTTTACACATAAGGCTCAAAACACTTCATCATGAGGCATTTTCTTCTCACAACACTTGTGAGCTCAACATTTATTACATGAGTCAAGTAGCACAAAGTTCAACTTAAGAACATGCTACATATCATATCATAAAGACTCACCATACCAAAATGCACAACATAACTCAAATAAACCAAAAAGGCAAAATTCAAGTTTTACAGGTACAACTTAAATGTAATGAAACCCCAAAATGCACATTTTTGCAAGACTTCACCAAAAATCAAGAAACTTCAATTTCTAGTCATATTTATATTATTAAAAAGAATGACTAACCTTAATTATCAAAAAGATGAGGGTAACGGGACTTCATGTCGGCCTCGGCATCGCATGTTGCACCCTCAACTATATGATTCTTCCATAACACCTTTACGGAAACCACCTCTTTATGCCTTAATATCTTGACTTGGCTATCAAGAATTTGAACCAGAATTTCCTCATAAGAGAGGTTATCCTTAACACCAAGACCCTGAATAGGAAGAATGGACTCGGGATCACCGATACACTTCTTCAACATAGAAACATGGAAAATCGGATGAACCGAAGCCAATTCACTAGGAAGTTTCAACTCATAGGCAACCTTACCAACACTTTGCATGATTTTATAGGGACCCACATATAGAGGACTGACCTCCTTCTTTCAAAATCTAACCACCCCTTTCATTGGTGAAATATTCAAATACATCTTATCACCTTGTTTAAACTCCAAATCCCTCCTCGAATGATCGACATAAGACTTCTGCCGACTATAGGCCGTTTGCAACCAGTTCCTTATGATATGAACTTTTTCCAAAGTCTTATAATTCAACTTAGGACAAAGAAGCGAAGGATCACCCACTTCAAACCATCCAATAGGAGACCTACACCTCCTACCATACAAGGCATCATAGAGAGCCATGGATGAATGAAAACTATTATTATAGGCAAACTCCACCAAAGGAAAATGTTTATCCCAATTCCCTTTAAAATCAATAATTCACTCCTTAAGCATATCTTCAAGGGTTTGTATAGTACGCTCCGCTTGACCATCCGTTTGGGGATGAAAAGCGGTGCTCAACTTCACGTAGTACCCAACCCTTTTTTGAATGATCTCCAAAATCTAGATGTGAATTGTGAGCCCCGATCCGATATGATGGATAACGGAATACCATGGCGGCACACAATCTCATTTATGAAGATTTTTGCATAATCCTCCACCGAATATGTAGACTTGACGGGAATAAAGAGAGCGGACTTAGTCAATCGTCCACAACCACCTATATGGAATCATATGACTTTTGAGTTCGAGGTAAACCTATTACAAAGTCCATATAGATGTCTTCCCACTTCTAAGTAGGAATTTGGATCTCTTGTAGTAAGCCACATGGATTTTGGTTTCTGACCTTTACTTGTTGGCAATTCGGACATTTAGCGATAAACTCTGCTGTCCCTTTTAAACCTTCCCACCAATATATCTCCCTTAGGTCGTGGTACATTTTTGTCGAACCTGGATGAATAAAGTAGAGAGACCCATGGGTTTCTTCTACGATCCGATCCCTCAACCCATCCACATCGGGCACACACAATCTCCCTTGGTACCTTAAAACACAATCCACCCCTAAGGAGAATGACTCATTTAACTTGCCGAGATCTTATTCTTTCAATTTCGTTAATGCTTGATCAAGGTGTTGTTTGGACTTCACCTCAACCACTAGAGATGACTCGGAGTTATGATGGACTATAGCACCACCATCCGGAGAACCTTCTAACCTCACCCCCAACCTTGCCAACCTATGAACTTCCCTCGCTAGGTCCTTCTTGGCTTTGTCAAGGTGGGATACACTACCCATAGTTATACGACTTAGGGCATCCACAACCACATTACCCTTGTCGGGGTGATAGAGGACACTCATGTCATAATCTTTCAACAACTCTAACGACCTTCTTTGTCAGAGATTCTACTCCTATTGGGTAAAGACATATTGGAGACTCTTATGGTCAGTAAAGACATCCACATGAACCCCATACAAGTAATGCCTCCATATTTTAAAAGCAAACACCACAACTACTAACTCAACGTCATGAGTGGGATAGTTTCTCCCATGTACCTTAAGTTGCCTAGAGACATAGGTTATCACTTTCCCGTGTTGCATAAGCACACACCCCAAACCTACTCCGGAGGCATAACACTGCAACACATAACCCTTTGTACCCTCCGGTAAAGTCAACACCGGAGCGGAAATAAGCCTATCTTACAACAATCGGAAACTTTTCTCACATGCCTCTGACCACTCAAACTTTTTACTCTTTTGGGTCAAAGTAGTCAAAGGAGATGCAATGGATGCAAAACAATCTACGAACCTCTGATAATAACCCGCTAGACCCAAGAAACTCCTAATGTCAGTTGGATTCAATGGTCTAGGCCAATTCTTCACCGCTTCTGTTTTCCTTGGGTCTATCTCAAATCCTTCACTTGAGATGATATGCCCAAGAAAAGTCACCGACCTCAATAACACCCTCAAATGACCCTATGATCACCCTCATTCTTCGAATATACCAAGATATCGTCAATGAAGACAATGACAAATGAATCTAAGGTAATTTTGAAACACTCTATTCATTAGGTCCATAAACGCTGCTGGAGCAGTAATGAGAACGAAAGACATTACGATGAACTCATAGTTACCATACCTAGTCCGTAAGGTCGTCTTTGGTACATCCTCACCTCTCACCCTAAGTTGGTGATACCCTGATCTCAAGTCAATTTTCAAAAAGTAATTAGCCACTTGGAGTTGATCAAACAAGTCGTCAATCCGAGGGAGAGGGTACTTATTCTTAATGGTGGCCTTGTTGAGTTGGCGGTAATCAATACACATTCTCAAGGTTCCATCTTTCTTCTTCACAAACAAAACTGGAGCACCCCACGGAGAAATATTAGGCCTTATGAAACCCTTATCTAGTAAATCCTTGAGTTGAGCCTCCAACTCCTACAAATCGACCGGAGCCATCTGATAATGAGGAATTGAAATGGGATTTGTATCTGGTAGAAAATCAATGCCAAAATCAATTTCCCATTCGAGAGGAATAACGGGAAGCTCATTAGGAAAAACCTCTGGAAATTCACTCAGTACAGGGACCGACTCAATGGGAGGAACTTCGGAGTCTAGATCTTGGACTCCTACAATATAATATAGACAACCTTTTGAGAGCATTTTACATGATTTTAGATAAGATATAATACGACCTCTAGGAATAGAATTTCCCCCCTTCCACTCTACAACGGGTTCATTTGGGAAGTTAAGCCTCACCACTCTTGTCCTACAATGAATAGAGGCAAAGCATGCATGCAACCAATCCATACCCAATATAACATCAAAATCAAGCATATCGAGTTCTACTAGATCAACAAAAGAAACTCTATTGGGCAACATTATTGGACAATCTCTATGTATACTTTTTGCAACAACCGACTCACCCACTGGAGTAGAAACTATAAAAGGTTCATGCAAAATATCGGGTAAAATAAAAAACTCTTTGGCTAATAGAGGTGTAACAAATGATAATGTAGCGCCGAGATCAAGTAAGGCATATACATCAATAGAGAAGGCTTTCTACATACCCGTCACCACGTTGGGAGAAGTCTCTGCTCACCCCTAGATTCTTTGGAGCATCACTAGAACCACTTGCTTGAGCTTGACCACTACCCTTGTCTTTACGATTGAAGTTTGGACAATCTCTCATCTTGTGACCACTCTTGCCACAACTAAAGAAATTATCCGTCCACTTAAGGCAATCACCATAGTGCTTTTTACCACACTTTCCATAAGTTGGTTTCTAGGTTGGTGAATTAGTACCTTTTCCCTTCTTGAATTTAGGATTAGACACCCTATCATCACTAGCTTTTGGGAACTTGGAAGGGAATTGATTTGAAACATGCTTCTTAAATCTAGGCTTGTTTTGTTTTTCAAGCCTATTCTTTGAGGAACCTCCATCATATGATCTTGCTCTCTTAGCATCTCTACTCTTTCTCTTGGCCCTTTCCTGCTCTAGCTTCTTTCATGCACCATAAGACGGGAAATGTTCATGTTGTCATGAAGCATGGCCAAATGTCACTCCTTTTGTAAGTCCTCTGACACTCCCGTCACAAAACGGATCATTTGGTCTCTAGGATAAAAGACCAAAGAAGGAGCATATTTGGACAACTTAATGAATTCCAGAGAGTACTCATGGACACTCCTTCCTCCTTGGCGAAGGTTGATGAACTCCACCACCTTTTCCTCCCTCATCTCCCTAGGAAAGAACCGATCTAGAAAATCCTTCTTAAAGAACTCCCAATCAACGGACCACCTATCAATGTCCTGTTATCCCTTCATTGCACATATCAAGATTGCGCCACATCCTTGAGTTGATATGTGGCCAACTCGGTCTTCTCACTTCTGGACAATCCCATAGCCAAAAGTATTTTAGAGACTTCATCGATAAATTTTTGGGGGTCTTCATCAACCTTAGACCCGTAGAAACTAGAAGGGTTCATTCGAGTGAATTCCCTTAGACGAAAAGCCATAGTAGTGACTTCTTGATGAGGATGGGGCACAACCTCCCGTTTGCTTAAGCCGTCATAGCTTGGACTTGAGTCATGGACGCTTGTGCTTGAGTGGTGATAGCTTGGGCCATTTGAAGAAGAGAAGTTCTTGTATTGTCATCTGTCAAAGGAGGATTAACTGGTGCTTGCTCAACATTAGCATCTTCTTAAAGTGGAGGAACTTGCTCACCACGGGGAGGAGCTCCCGCATTGGAAATTTCCTCTTCAAGTCTTCGATCCGTATTCCTTCTAGTGTTCATGTTTCCTATAAGCACAAAAATAGAATTAGATGCAAAAGCACACTATAATTATACTCTATAAGCACGATATAAGATTTCCAAGAAAGAGACCGATTCCTAAGCATCATATAGGATCCTACTCATAAGTGTGACGCGCTTCACAATTATGAATACAAACCTACATAGACGTGGTAGAGAGAGAGATATAACTCAATGATATTCAACATCATGCTCTTATACCAAGTTTATCCCTTCCGGTTTACCCCCTAGACATAACCGGCGTCGTCGTCCTTTTTAAGGACTAAGACTAGCCTCTTAGTCTCATGTCATTACATTCATAGGTTGAAAAATGCGGAAAAATTTAAAACTTTCATTACAACTACTTGGAGGTTTACATAAACCTCTACATACACATAATATATAGCCTTATCGAGTATACATAGACCGTTCGTATAGGAAGGTTACATAGCCTTCTACTTTTATTGCACATACATATATGTAAGATAGAAAGATAGTTTCAAAAATTGTCTCATCTCATACCATCTAAATTATTATCACAATATGGGCATAGCCCTATGTCAAATGTAAAGAAGCCACATATAAGCTTATACAAGTCATACAAAATGAAAATGAAAAGAACAAAAAAGAGTCTTAAACTCATAACAAAGAAACTTCATACGAAAGATATTATCATTGCCCTCAGAAATTGAGGACCTACCCACTTGGATGATAGAGAATATCCAAGCCTTCTTCAAGTCGTCCCGAATGAACCTTCAACGACTGGAACCTAAAATGTTTGGGAAAAAGGGAAGAAAATGGGGTTAGTACTCCACATGTACTAAGTATGAGACCTTATGCACATATACAATCAAAACATGCTAAAAAGCGACTTTTAGCCAAAACATGCCATTTAACAAGTTTAAAGGTCTCATGCATAACCAAACAAGTCATACCAATCAACCAAACATACTTCTTAACTCAAACAAGTAACATGTATCCCAACATACTTGAACCTATGATTTACTATGACCCTATCATCAAGAAATAACATCATAAGAATGAATAAGAGTCAATCATGTCATAATAAACAAGACAACTACTTATGAATCCTTATCAAGTCAAAAAGTGCAATGACCAATCAAAACCCCATAACCTCAATCAATCAAGTAGCCTCAACAAGAAACCATAGCCAATGTCCAACCTCACATAACATAACATTTAGATTTACATTTCATCTTATGTTAACATTATAACCAAGGCATACTCATAAGTGAACTAATCAACATATAGTATCAACGATGTAACAAGTTCATCATGTACATATCATATATCATCATAACATAAACATATATAAGAACATCCTTCTAAGACTCCCCTCAAGGCTAACTAGTGCAATGTTTAGGTAGAGTCCCTTATTACTACCTAGACTAAGCTAGACCTCTTAGGTTATCCAAGTTAGAGTTCAAGTCCTTTAATTCATTTTACCTTTTTGGAACATCTTTCCCTAACCGACATATACCACATGAGCTAGTGTGGAATCCAGTGTGATAAAACCCTACACTGAAAGAAGGCGGACTACTTGCCAAGGTAGTACCAAAACATGAAACATAGCAACTACGTGGATCCACTAGCTAGTATTCCTATGGGGGCAACATAGTTCAAAAAATAGGAGAAATAGTTGGGACCCTCTTTTATGAACCATGCATTATAGTCTCCAATCTCAAGAGTAAGCAGTGTTCCTATCTTTCCTATGTGGGAAGGGACACTCCTCAATCTAGTTCACCCGGTGCTAAGCTAGAGTCCCTTTTTTAAATGTCTTTAAGCTTGTAATTATCAATCATAGCTTAGTTTAGGTCATAGGGTCTACCCCTTGTATAATCATCATCATCAATATCTCAATAAGAATTGTATGAGTATATGTCCTTTTATCACAATTCATATAAGCGAGGTTAATACATTAGCATTTCATAGCATATCACGGCAGATTGATAGTTTTCACCATACTTATATCACATACACCTTAATCAACCTCACAACATATTCAAGACATTTCAATTCAAAATCATACCACCCTATCATCCTAGTATAAGGCATACTCCAATGTAACATCATGACTTAACCACAATTAATCACAATTGGAAGTAAAGATAGAGATTCTAAGACTTACAAAGTCTTTCTCATAGTTCATCATCAAGGTCTTACCATAAACCCATAACTCAACCCAATTAGGGGAGTAACATCATCACACAATGATAACCAATAAGATAACATAGCCAATTGCTTCTCTATAACACAATCCAACACTAGATCATAGTTTAAGAAAAGATACATAGGCCAATTCCACAATATACTTCATAACAAAAATCACATCTGAAGAAATAACATGATAGGCTTATAATTCATCTTAATCTATTCATAACACCATAGGATAGTAATCTAATTAATAACCAAGTCAATTGAATGATCACAATATAATATAGATCAAAATCACAACCTAGGGTTAGGGGTTGAGGATCATGTTCTTCAAGAAAACCATAAAAAATTACCATAATCAAGTTAAAATACATGTTAATATATCCAATATAACATAAATAAATCATCAATAACTCAATTCATAACTTCAATTTCTTTATTGGATGAAACCCATATGAAAACACAACTTTTGAAATTCATTTTGAAGGAACCCTTTAAGGAAAGAATCTCAAAGGTGAATTAGATCCATACCTTAAAGTTTGATAAATAATTGATGGTGAATTAGTCCCTTTCCAGCCCCCAAACCCCTATCCTTGCTAGTCTTCGATGGTGAGTTCTAGTAGAGAGAGAAAGAAGAGAGAAGGAAAAAATTTTATTTTGTGAGGTTTGTTTAGATTAATGAGGGTTAGGGGTATTTATATTAGGATTTAAATTAGTTAATTAGTTCCCCCTAAATCCCTAACTAACCACTAAGCCACCTAATTAATTAAATAAAATGAATTACAAACGTGGAGCAACTCAGGTCCCTCATAGACAGAACCCCGCCTACGGACCGTCTGTGAGTCGACGGACAGCCACCCCTCCGTCTTGCACTCCATCGTCTCGGTCAGAGAATGTGCAGGCGAGGGGCTTCCACCATGTGTCTAAGTGTTGGACGACAGTTGCACCGACACCTCGTCGATCCACACACGGGTCGTTTGTTGTCCCATCGATGCACACTGCCAGGCAGTGTTGCCTCAAACTGCAAGGGTCCTTCTCAAAGGACCTTGGTCGGTCCTTGAGGAGTCTTACCCGTACGTTTCGACCAATGAACAACTTAAACTCCTATTATCTACCCTTCCACCATTTTTTGTAAATTTCCGACTACTAAAATCTAGTCAAATAGGATAAGGCATGCTAGCACCCCTTTGAACCAACTTCCGGACGTCATGGACGTTCTTGGACTTTTTGTTTCTTAAACTTCCTAACTGACCTAAATTCATCAAAATGGACTTAAAAACAGTACTTAGACCCCATGGAACCTATTTTAGGCTTTACGACATTTCTTGGATTTTCAAGCTGTTACACTAATGTACTCTGATGAGGTTGAGTCTAAGATGGCAAAAAGACTTAGAGTATTACTATGTAAATATGATATTTTATCCATTTAATGGAAGTGATATTCTAGCATATGATGTTGTATGAAAGTTTTAAATTTTCCGCTAAATTACTTATGACAATGCGATGAATGATAACAATAGGATTGTAGAAGACCTCCGAGAGGTCAAGTACGTCATCTTACTTCTAGGGGGTGCTCCCCGGCCGTGACACCATGGTTTGATCGGTTCTCAATCTCTAGTTCGGCAACATCAGTGGTGAGTCCTCATTCTTCAAGAACAATAGTCATGTTATCTTTTCTGTATTTTGGTCTTTTAGTTTCATTTTTGCTAGGATTAGCTGGGGCATGTCCCAACCCTTCTAGTTAGTAAGAGGCTATTTCAAAACATAGTTAGATTCAGCATAGTATTTGAGTTTGATGTTTCTTTTATATTAAACTCTGAGATTTCATATATTTAGTTTTAGTATGGGTATTCCCCATCATTTTCATTATATCTTATGATTTATCTTCTGCATAGTTTTATGGATAAACTTAAAAAAAAATCCCTAAACTTGTTGGGTTTTTCCCCTCAGGTGCCTCCGCTACGTCATTTCCTTGTTGAATCATTGAACCACCCATAATTTGTTTCTTTTAAAAACCATTGGCTGATTTCGATTGGCTTTTCTAATATAAATGCATGTAATTGTTTTCGTATAGTAATGATTTTGATTGAAGGTTTTGTTTTCTAATGTGTTCAAATGACTTGAAGTAAAACACAATTATTCTCGAACGTTTTCAACTATCAGTTGGACTAATGAGTGATGGAAAAACTTATGTATCCTCTATCAATGCCCCTCACAGAATATGGTTCCAGATCAGTCAACGGTGTTAAAAAGGAACAAATTGTGGATGATTCAATTATTTAATAGGAAAATAACATATTTGATGTACTTGAGGGGGAAAACCCAACAAATTTAAGGACTTATTTATGTTTTTGGCCTAGTTTTATTATTTAGTTTTGTTATCATAGTATGCTCATGTCATGCCAGCAAGGGTAGCTTGGATCACTTGCGATCCTAGGTTATGTGTTTGCCTCTCGGGGGTAGATGGGCACTGAAAAACATGGTATCAAAGCTTTAGGTTCAACAATCCTAGGATGTCTCAAAAGCCGCACTAGGTAGACTCTTTTCATAGGTGTGTAATCCGCACCACATTAAATGAGAGAGGCTACAAAGCATTTTAGTAAAAATCTTCACTTTTTTTGTTAGTCTTATCATGCATGAGGTATGATCCAATTTCTTTTTAACTCAATGTTTTACGTTTCAGAGATCATACCTCCTCGTATAGCTAATGTCAATGCCAAGAACACAAACATAGCTCCTCTAGTCCAGGACCAAGAAGTCACAAATGCAGAGTTCCAAAATGCCATTAAGATATAATCTTAGAGTGTGGACAACCAGAACAATCAGCGGTTTCCATGTCAGGCAGATGCAAATGTTGAGTCAACAGCAGCTAGAGTGTGAGATTTTGTTAGGATTAATCAGCTAGAGTTCTTAGGATCGCAAATTGGTGAGGATCCCCAAAACTTCATTGATGAGGTCAAGATGATCTTTGAACTGATGCACGTAACATGGAATGATCGGGTTGAGTTAGAATCTTACCAACTCAGGGATGTGGCTCATATCTGGTATACTTTGTAGAATGAGAATAGGGGTATGGATGCAGCTCCTATTACTTGGGATTGCATTATTTAGACCTTTATGGATAGGTTTTTCCCAAGAGAGATAAGGGAGGAGAGCTCAGGAATCCATGAACTTAATGCAAGGTAGCGTGACAGCCCAAGAGTATGGGCTCAAATTTACCCAACTCTCTAGGTATGCTTCTCACATGATTATTGATTCCATGGACCAGATGAATAAGATTATATATTGTGTGTCGGACTTGGTGAAGATAAAATGTAGAAACGTTATGTGGGGAAAATATGAGAATCTCTAGGCTCATGACTCATGCTCAGAAGGTTAAGGGTTATAAGATTTTGGAACAGGCTAAGGAGAACATAATGTCTAGGATAGGAAAATATGAGTATTCTCAGCATAAATTAGGTGGTGGAAATCGCTCGTACAGTCAGCAGAAATTTTCAGCTCTATCAGTTTCATCAACTAGTGTTCCATCCTCAAGGAAGTGTTTCAGGTACAAAAACCTACCCAACTTGTCCTTAATGTGGTAAGAACCATCTGGGAGACTACTTTGAATGAAAGAAAGGATGTTTTGGGTGTGGTCAGTCTGGTCAGAGGTTGAGAGATTATCCTTCAAAATAGGGTCAAAGAGACAATAATGGTAGATCTTTGTCTACAACTTTAGCAACACCAGTAAGTCGCCCGACTCAACATGGTAACTCATCTTGTACAAGTGGTGGACGATTCCGAAATAGGCTCTATGCTCTCCAAGCTCGAAAGGATCTGGAAAGTACATTACGAGCCTTTGATCTTTATATTTATGCTTTGTTAGATACAGGGCTACTCTTTCATTTGGTATACCTTTTATAGTAATTAAGTTTGATGTTAGTCCAGAAAAACCTCTCAGGTCCTTTCTCAATCTCTACTCTAGACGGTAACCCAGTTATAGCTAGACGAGTATACAAAAATTTCCTCTTTATAGTCTCTTAGAGAGTCACCTCGGAAGGTCTTATAGAATTAGAAATTGTAGGATTCGATGTCATTGTAGGCATGGATTGTTTGCATTCATGTTATGCTTTATTCAATTATAGATCTAGGATTGTTCGTTTTCAATTTCTAGACGAACCAATCTTAGAATGGAAGGGTAGTAGCTTAGCGCCTATGGATCGATTTATTTCTTACATTAAGTCTAGAAAGATGATCTCTAAGGTTTATATCTATCATCTAGTTCGGATTAAGGATTCAAGCTCCGAAATATAAATTCTTGAGTCAGTCCTAGTAGGAAATGAGTTTCCTGAAATGTTTTTAGAAGATCTTCCACGAGTTCCTCCCAAAAGGGAAATCGACTTTGAAAGTGATCTCTTTCACATATCTAGCCTATCTTGATTCCACCATAAGAATGGGTCCAGTGGAGCTTAATGAATTAAATGAGTAGTTAAGAGACCTTCTAGATAAGGCTTCATTAAACGTAGTATTTCCCCATTGGGTGCACCAATGTTATTCGTAAAGAAGAAAGATGGTTCTCTTAGAATGTGCATCAATTAAAGACAGCTGAACAAGTTCAAAATCAAGAATAAGTAACCCATCCCCAGGATTAATGACTTGTTTGACCAACTTTAGGGTGGCCAGACATTTCTCAAATATAAACTTTGGATCCGATTATCATCATCTTAGAGTTAGAGATAGTGACATTCAAAAAGTAGCCTTTAGAACTCGGTATGGTCATTATGAATTTATAGTTGTCTTTTTTACTAACAAATGCTCCTATAGTGGATTTGATGAATAGAGCGTTCAAGCACTATTCTTTATTGTCTTTATTGATGATATCCTCATTTACTCTAGGAGTGAGGAAGAACATCCGAGTCATTTGAGGGTTGTTTTGCAAACTTTCAAAGATTGTCAGTTATTCACTAAGTTTAGCAAATAAATGTTTTGGTTGTGGTCAGTTGCTTTCCTTTGGCATATTATGTCTAGTGAAGGGATTCGAGTAGATTCCGAGAAAATAGAAACAATGGGCTAAACCTACCTCTCCTATAGATATCAGAAGTTTCTTGGGTCTAGCAGGTTGTTACAAAAGGTTGGTAGAAGAATTTTCCTCCATAGACTTTTCATTGACTAAGTTGACTAAGAAAAAGATTAAGTTTCAACGGCCAAATAATTGTGACAAAAGCATCGCAGAACTTAAAACAAGGTTTACTACAACTCCTGTTTTGACTCTACCAGAGAGTTCATAAGATTACGTGATTTATAGTGATGCATCCAGAGTTGGCCTAGGTTGTTTGTTGATGTACTGAGATAAGGTTATTTGTTATGCTTCCAAACAGCTCAAGGTGCATGAGAAAAATTATCCAACTCATGACCAGGATCTTGTAGAGGTGGTATTTGCACTCAAGATTTGGAGACATTAGTTGTATGGTGTTCATGTAGATGTCTTCACTAACAATAAGACCCTTCAATATGTATTCAACCTGAAATAGTGCAATTTTCGTCAGAGAAGATTTCTTGAGTTCCTCAAGGATTATAACATGACTGTGCATTACCATCCTGGTAAGGCAAATGTATTAGCAGATGCCCATTTGTAGATTATATATGGGTAGTGTAGCACATGTTGAGGAAGAAAGAAAAGAAATAGAAAGGGATGTTCACAAGCTTGCACGTATAGGAGTTTGTCTCATGAGAATATTAGATGGTGGTGTGATAGTTCAGAATGGATCAGAATATTCATTAGTAGCGGAGGTTAAGGAAAAACAAGACGGTGATCCGATATTGCTCAACTCAAGGGTGCAGTCCATTAACAGAGGGTTGAGGTATTCTCCGAAGGGGGAAATATTGTGTTTCGCTATCAGAGTTGACTATGTGTTCCTAATTTGGCTGAGTTGAGACAACATATTCTTGTACACGCCAATAACTCTAGGTATTCTATTCATCCAGGCGCCACTAAGATGTACCGCAATTTGTGGGAATTCTATTAGTGGAATGGTGTGAAAAGAGATATAGCAGATTTTGTGCGTAAGTGCCCCAATTGCCAATAAATGAAGGTAGAACCAATGAAACCGAGAGTATTACTCAAAATATAGACATTGCTACATGGAAGTGGGAAGTTATTAACGTATATTTAATTAGAGTATTACATTATACCTGCAGGCAAAATAACTCTATTTTGGTGATAGTAGACAAAGTTATCAAGTCTCCTTGCCTTTTGCGGTCAAGACTACAGATTCGGCAAAGGACTAGGCCAAACTTTACATTAATGATATTGTGAGGTTGCATGGGGTTAATCTTTCTATAATTTATGATAAAGGTACTCAGTTACCTATCATTTTTGGAAGTCATATTAGAAAGGTATTGCTACTCACTTTAATCTTAGCATAGCGTCTCATCCACAGAGAGATGGTCAAGTAGAGCATACCATTCAGATAGTAGAGGACATGCAGAGAGCTTGTGTGATTTACTTTACGGGTATTTGGGATGATCACCTTCCTCTTATAGAGTTTTCTTAACAATTACCATTCTGGCATTCAGATGACCCCTTATGAGGCAATGTATGGGCGCAGATATAGATCTCTTGTTGGTTGGTTTGAAGCAGGTGAACCAGCCTTGATAGGACCAGATTTAGTTCATTATGCTATGGAGAAAGTGAAACTCATTAGAGATTTACTTAAGATAGCCTAGAGTCGTCGGAAGTCTTATTGAGATGTAAGGAGAAGGGAACTAGAATTCAAAGTTGATGATTGGGTTTTCTAAAAGTTTCACCTATGAAAGGGTAATGAGATTTGGAAATAAAGGGAAGCTCTGTCTGACATATGTAGACACTTATTGGATGTTGAGAAGGATTGGTAAAGTGGCTTATGAGTTAGATTTGCCAACAAAATTAACAGCAGTGCATCAAGTCATTCACATTTCACTAATGAAGAAGTGTGTGGGTGACCCAACATCCGTAGTACCACTAAAGAGTGTGGCAATGAAAGATAGTGTTTCCTATTAGGATGCACCAGAAGAGATTCTTTATCATCACGTTAGGATATTGAGAAACAAAGAAATCACTTCATTCAAGGTTTTGTGGAGGAGTCAATTCATAGAGAGAGCTAATTGGGTAGCAGAAACAACCATGACGTCCAAGTATCCTCACCTCTTTCCTTTGATTCTGCTCCATCTTGAGGTATTCATTTCTCTTCAGCTTTTCAGTAATTCGTGCATAAAATTAGTATTAGAATCATGTTCCTTCAGTTTGTACTTGCATTTTAAGAGTATTTGCATGTCTTGAAATTCAGTTCAGTCAGAAATAAGTCTTTAGTGTTTAGTGGTAGGGTTGTAGCTCTTTCCCTCTATTTTATCTAGTTTAGTTAGTCTTCATTTGAGGACGAATGATCTCAAGGAGTAGATATTGTAACCTCTTAAAAAACAAACCCAAAAAAATGCAGAACTCACCTAAAGTAGTGAACAATGGAAAAATTATGAACCGTGATAGGTTCCATAATCCGTAAAACCTGTCTGTGGTCCACAGGTGGACTCCATCAGGCCCAGGCATTATTCCACTGGACCCGTCAAGTGTCGTGATCTAGATGATGGGTCGTGGTGGCATCTGTGGTTATCAAACCAGTGCACCCCCTAATTTGTCCACTAGACCCCCCAGGTCTAAGTGAAGACCACAAACACTTTCACGATCAGTCGCTCTTTACATGGACCATGGGAGGACCTGTGGAAATAAGGAAGCATCCCCTGGACAACTTCTTATATGTCCATGCCTAAGTAAGGACCATGAGGGCCTTCACGGTCCGTAGTCTTCATGACGGATATTAGGAGAATCCATAAGGATTTACCAGTAGGCCCTCAAATGTGATCCTCTAGACCTTAGCCCAAGTGAGGACCATGAGGAACTTCACTGTCTGTAGTCCTCCGTATAGGCCGTGGTAAGGGCTCGTTAATTAAACACCCCAGTTCCTACACTAAGTGCAGACTACAATTGACTTTAGGATTTGTGGTGCCCTTCACGGTCCTTGAAGATGGTTGTGGTCAGCTCTTCTGCAACTTTAAGTCAGGGGTACTTCAATCTTTTCCCATTTTGTTAGACCCCTAAACTACGTCATTTTAACCCTAAACTACGTGGTTTTTGTTAGTTTTAGCCTGGAATATAACTAGAACTTACCCAAGTTAGATTTTTCCTCAAAACTTAGAAACTTAAAAGAAAAAGGGGGAAAGAGGTAACCCAAACCCTTCCAAGAAAGCAACAAGTTTTCTTTAGTTTCAACCCTAAATTGAAATATTTCTTCATGGAATTTTTCACCATGTATGTGGTATTTAAATAGTAGGTTCCTGACTCCTATTAGATCCCTAGATTTCAGTTAGATTCTTAATTCCCTATTATAACCTAGACCTAGAGTTTCTAGAACTTCAGCAGATTATCACGAATTAGTTAATTACATGTTCCAAATCAGATTATCATGTTATTATTTTGTTTCTTGCATGAAATTCAGAACCCTAGCTATGTATTTCTTTAGTTCTTGAATTATACATGCTAGGTTAGATATTTAAGTATGTTAGATATACATTCCTCACTCTTGAATGCGTCATTATTAGTATATTAATGTGCATTCCCAATTTACATGTCAATTTTGAGCTATCTTATGTTACATAAATTCAATCATAATGTGTTAAACATGTAATCTATTGTGAGTAGCATAATACCTTGTTGGACTAGGGTCATTCATCCACATAGTCCCAAAATTACGAGACACGTAGGTTGTAAGTCCAATCTGTGGGCATCATTTTCGTAATCATGCCAGCTCGCCTGTATACCTTTAACCAAGTGTATTGGATCCTTTCGTTGGGGCGTATACACCAGGCTTTACATTTTGGTCATGTGGTTGTGTTATCAATTATTAGTAGCTCCCATTGTTCAGTCAGACTCCATTGCATTCACCAAATATCAGTATGGTCAGCATTCAGTCTCAGCATGTTATCATTTGGTCATTGCATTCAGTTAGCTAAATATTCAGTATCTATATCATGTTTAGGTTATACGCTTGTTTATTGCTTATTCAATTAAATGTTTATTTCATATTATTCTATCATGTATGCTAGTGCTTTTCAAGTACTAATGCATACTATATGCTACATTTTCTCCTCATATAGGTTCGGGTTCTCATCATCTAGACCATGCTCAGATCGGTTCTCGATCTCTAATTCAGCAGCATCAGTGGTGAGTCTTCATTTTTCGAGGATAATAGTCATGTTATATTTTTCAGTATTTTAGTCTTTTAGTTTCCCTTTTTTTAGACTTAGTGGGGGTATGTCCCAACACTTCTAGTCAGAAGAGGCTATTTTCAGACATAGTTAGATTTGTCTTAGTATTTGAGTTTGATGTTTTTTGTATTAAGCTCTAATATTTCATATATTTAGTTTTAGTATATGGGTATTCCCCATCATTATCACTATATCTTATGATTTAGATTCCGTACAATTTTATTATTCAATTTTTCTATCAAAATATGCTCATGTCATGCCGGCATGGTTAGCATAAGTATGACCCACACTGAGGATATGATGCACAAGATGATGAAGATATTTGATGAGACACATGAGAATGTGAATGATATGCATAATGATTTATCTGGAATTGGTCAAAAAGTTGATGCCTATGGTTTATCGTTCAAGTAACTCTAGCAGAAGTTTAGTCAATTGTCCACTACTATGAAACCTGTAATGACCGGGGAGCATCCCCTAGGCGTAACATGGTGTACTTGACCTCTTGAAGGTCTTATACAATCCCATAGTTATCATTTATCGCATTGTCATAGGTAAATTAGCGGGAAGTATAAACCTTTCATAGCACATCAAATGCTAGAAAATCACTTCCAATATATATAATGTCGTATTTACATAGTTAGAGTTCTTAGTCTCTTTGCCATCTTAGACTCAACATCATTAGATTACATTAGGGGCACGCCTCTTACAACATGAAATAATACTAACTATTACATTACTTTAGACATAAACTTGACATAGGACATCCTTGAGTCTTAAGGATTCCTTTCCTTGAGCTTGGGGAATCACGTATCAAGCTCTTCACCTTAGAGACCATATTTAAGCATCCATAACCTACATTTTGTGTAAAAAGTAGATAAGAAAGGAGTTAGTACAAGAATGCCCTAAGTATGACAACCATGCAAAAACATTCATATAAAGGGGGACCTTTTACTTTGAAACCATAGATCATGCCTTTTATGAAACTTCATAAAACATTATGCAATAAGCATTATATCATTCACATACTTCATATAGGCATATACAATAGTCAAACATCACATAAAATCCCACATAGCATTTAAGTCACATTTGGAGTCACATTACAGTAACCTCCTTGCACTTTACAGTAAGCATAATTCATTCACAGTGAACATCTTTTTTTAACTCATTAACCTCCCAAGTAACCCTCTAGTGATACCCGGTGCAATGCATCACCTTAATGCCACAAGGACACCATACTTACAACCTACATAAGTCAATACATACCATCCTAGGAGTATAGCATACCATAAGACACCTTCAAGTCAAGACTTACAACATCATTACAGTGAACCATAGTTTACTTGCACTAACTTCACTTCACATAGAACATTATAATCTTACTCACAATCCTATTCTATGTCTACTAGTGAAATGTACATGCGAAGTCCCATAACCTCACACCTACTTAGTAAACCTATCATAAGACCACAAGCTTTGACATATAATTCATATGCCAAACATAATACTATAGTCAACTACATACACTTCAAGTAGGACCTTAATCACATAGTCACATTAGAACTTCATATCATGAATGTCATCACATCATGTAGACACTACAAAATTTCATACAAAAGAACCATAAGCATATGCACATACACTAGACCACCTTCGTTGGACTCCCTTAGATATCTACTTGTGCAATGTATAGGTGGGTTCATTACTTCTACCTATCCTATGTACCTTCCCTTAAGTTATCCTAATTAGGGTCCTTTACTTTACTTTAATTCCATTGTCCATTTTACATTAGGGAAGTTATAGCGTTAACCGACACTAAGAACATGGGTGCTACATGGAATTTAGTGTTGTAGAACCTTACACCAAAGGAAGGTGCTCTACTTAGCCAAAGTAGAACATTAACTCATGCTATCATACTAAGTTTTATCACTTTTTAGATCCTATGGGGCAAGCATAGTTTATGGAACTTGTAGGTATATGTGGAAACATCACTCTATGCCCTTTGGGCTATGAGGCTAACCACCTCGTGAGGACTTTACTGAACTCTACCTTTCCCCATTGGGGAGGTGTCACCCCTCATCTTCAAGTTCACACAGTGCTAAGCTAGGTTCCCTTTATTAAAAGTCATTATTAGTATTGCTTATTAAAAGTAGGCTTTAGGAGATTGACTCCCAATATGCTTAGCTCATAGGTCGTAGATGAGAGATCATCAACCTAAGTAATGTGAGAAATCCTTTCACATGGACATAGCATATTCAAGCACTATCTAGTTTAGGTACACTTGAACACACCTTTCAAGGCCCCTCCATTGACTAGATCATCGATCATACATGTGTATGTACATATATGTGAGCAATAATTCCACATTGACACATTAAGGCCACACATGTTCATACATTAATGCATAAGTGTATTTATGAGAAACCCATTCATATAAACACATTAATACACTATGCACATTCATAACATAACCATACATTCATATTCTTGTACAAAGATCACAAACCTATGAACTATACTATCAAGGCAAACATGTGCAATGCATGGACAAGGTCTCATACCCTTATCCATACTAGTATACCTATCGAGTTATCCTAGTTAAGGGAATTTATAACTTGCTTCATATACATATACCTTACATGCATACTTGTAGACATTAGTGAATATGAGAATAACCTTTCATTAGACACCATGAACCTATACTACTTGGTAAGCATGCATGAAGTGTGAGTATGTGTGTATATTGGTCAACATGATCACCTAATGGCTAACAACAACACATTGAGGCATCCACCCTCTAAGGACCACAATGCACCTTCAAGCATAGACCACACATCACAATTTAACATAGGAGACAGGCTAACTTCAACACTTGCATTTAAGACTCCTAAAAATAGCTAATCACTTATTCATATAGGGGTACATAGGTAAGGGGTCCTCAACCATATTCACTCATCAAAGGAAGCACCTAAACCAACCCTAACATAGTCATTCACATGCTTGTAACCTTAGCAACACAACCTAGATCACAACTAGAATAGGAAACTAGGCAATAGGCTTCACATAGTGTGATCATTATAACTACACACTCATATAATCATCAAATTTCCTTCAAGGAAATAATCAACACATATATAGATTGACAAGAAGTAAACGCCTCCACCATAAGTGGATCATACCACAAAATGTCATACAAGGCCAATTCTATTAACAATACTATAAGAAGTGGAGAAGTAGAGGAATAGAGCAATTCTTACCAATTCATCAACCTTTGATCATCATTGATAAGTACTCACAATCCATCAATATAATTAATATAGTCAGTAGCTAAATGTATCTTAACATAAACGAAATTATGCATAAACCAAAACAAGATCATGATACTAACATGTACACTACATCACCAATCCGATAGAGAGTATAGAGACATAGATCACTTAACAATATCCCTTGATTTGATCATCAATGATCAATACTAACAATTCATCAACAATACAATTATAAGTCAGTAGCTAAAGAGATCATAACCTAAATTAAATCCTACTTCAACTCCCATAGAATCAAAATCACATTGAAACTACATTAGCAATCTATAGAAGATAGGAGAATTATAGGCTAATCTTATTCAAACCTTCATACCTTGATACACATGGATCACTCATCAAAATTTCACCATCAATTCACATAATTTGTAATAGATATGAGCAATTCAACATGCTATGATCATAATTCAATCAATATAAAGTCAAGATACAAAGCCCAAATATAGGCTAAATTGAGAATTGGAGGGAACATGGTTTCATCATGAAATTGGAATGAAATTAACTTTACAATCATTACATTATCATCAATTCATCATGAGAATGCTTTTGAAAACGTTTTGAGAAAGAACCCATGGCTAGATTGGAAGACTGGAGGTTTGATCATGAATTATCTTTGAAAAGCTTTGAAGGAACTCTTTAGATGGAAGGCTATATAAAGATGAAGGATCACCATACCTCACTAAATGAAGTAAATCCCACGAAATTGTATAAGAAAACATTGAAAAACCTTCAACTCCATGGCTGCCTTCTTCTTCATTGGGTTAGAGAGAAGAACTTGGGGTTTTGATTTCGGGTTTTGAAAATAATGGGTATATGACTTGTTAAAAGACCTTAAACTATTCATATTTAATGTATAAACCATTTAAAATCAACCCCAAATAATAACTGATCGAATAGAATTAATTCGGAAATCAAATCTTGACCAGCCCGCCCAGGAACCACGGCCACCTTCACGGTCCATGAAGGTGGTTTACGAACCTTATGACAGTACGTTCTCCTTGGGGAATTGTATCCATTGCCTTTAAAAGCCTCCAAATGGATAGGGAAGTTCTACGACCAACTTCACGGACCGTGGTCCACTCCACTGGCCGTGAAATTGTCCGTGAACACTAAGGCAGTAAGCTGCCAACTTGGGACAGATTTAGCCCACAAGTTTGGTCGTCCTCAAGGACCCTTTGGTTGGTCATTGGGGAGTTCTTCCCAGACATTTCAAACCCAAATACACTCATACACATGTCAAGGACCTTCCATACCAGTTTGAGCTTCGAAAAACACATGCAACACATCAAAACATGCTAGGCACACTCAAGTACGTTCAAGGGCTAACTTTCAAACATCTTTGACGTTCTTGGGCGTTTGACTTACAAATAACATCAAATAAATCATAAATTATTTAAAACACTTAATTAACATGTTTAAAAACTTATTAGTCACATGTGAGGCTTTAGACACCTTAACTCATTTATGGGATATTACAAAACCAGGGCATACTGGCACACTTTCTAGCAACACCATACAAAAACCAAAAAAATATAAGCATTGTATATTAGTCAGGACTCGTGGAGGAAAACATACTATAGATCCCCCATGCCCTCTGAGGCTGAAAGTGTGATAAAATAAGATAATGATGAAAATGAGGTTATTGAAAATCCAAAATTTGATAAAAAGAAAGAAGTTGAGGTGACCCAAAAATTTGTTCCCATGCCTAGAACTCCACCTCCATTTATACAAAGGTTGGTGAAAATACTGAAGAGGGAAAATACAAAGGTTCATACCCATGTTGAAGAAACTATCCATAAATGTCAATTAATAGATGCTTTGGAACAGATGCATGGGTATGCTAAATTCATAAAATACTTGGTGAGCATAAAGAGGGCTACCAGTTTTGAGAATGAAGAGAAGCTGCAACATTGAGTGGTATTTCTACTAGGTCACTTGTGCATAAGAAACGATCCTGGAGGTTTCACAGTTCCTTTTCCTATTGGGATTTTACACTTTGTGAAAGATTTGTATTACTTGGGGCCAGCATTAATTGGATGTCATTGTCTATTTATAAGAAGTTGATTTTAGGAGCTTAAAGCTAACAGGAATATATTTAATTATGGTCGATGGGACTTTGAAGAGGCCAATTGGAGTGATTCAATATGTCCTTGGGAAATTTGAGTCATTCATCTCTTCGGCGTAATTTGTGATAATAGATTATGAGGTTGATTTTGAAGTTCTCATCTTCTTTGGGAGACCATTTCTTGCTACTACGCGTGCGATAGTAAATATGGAGAGAGGGCAGATGAAGTTTCAATTCATTAATGAGGACATAATTTATTGGTTTCTGAAGCATTAATGTGATCTTAAGTCGGTATTAGTGGTGAATCATATTGTGGAGCAAGAAACTTAATTGTACAATGAAGAGAGGTTAGGTTTTGATGCACTAGCAGCGGTGATGATAATTTCTGACAGTGATGGCACTGATCACTATAATGAGCTAGTTGATGCACTTGATAGGTTCGAGTTATCTTTTAATCCAAATTGGTTGGAATTAGACATGAAGAGTCGAGACATCCCATCAGCAAAATCGTGTGTAGATGATCCTCCAGAACTTGAACTTATGGTTCTTCCATCCTATTTGTGGTACATATTCTTGAGGAAAAATAGCATTTTTCCAGTAATCAATGTTGTTGATTTGAGTGAAGGGCAAACAAGCCTCGGTATCAGTGTTGAAGCAGTTTGAGAGGGCTATATAATGGACTATTGCGGATATTATTAATACACCTATGGCCATTTGTTCTCACAAAATTCAACTCATGCCGGACAGCAAGCCAAGTATTGAGAATAAAAGGAGATTCAATAGCCCCTTTTGCAAGAGGTCGTGAAAAAAGAGATCATTAAATGGTTAGACGTTAGAGTCATATATCTTATGCTGGTATTAGTTGGGTTTGACCAATTTAGTGTGTACCAACGAAGGGAGGACTCACTGTGGTTCCAAATGCTAAAAATGAGCTCGTTCCAATGAGGCCATTGACTGTTTCGAGAGTGTGTATGAACTACCGCAAGTTGAATGCATGGACTAAAAAAGACCATTTCCCAATGTCTTTCATGGATCAGATGCTAGATTGTCTCGCTGGTAAGGGTTGGTATTATTTTCTAGATAGGTATTTTGGCTAAAATCAAATCTCCATAGCTCCGAAGACCAAGAGAAAATCACCTTAACTTGTCCTTACGTGACTTTCGCCTTCAAACGAATGACATTTGCATTATGTACTGCTGCAGCAACCTTCGAGTTGTATGATGTCTATATTTTCATATATGGTGGAGGACATGATAGAGGTACTTTTTGATGATTTCTCTATAGTAGGTGACTCATTTGATGAATATTTGACACAATTAGTTATGGTACTAAAACGGTGCGAAGAGTGCAATCTCGTGCTCAACTAGGAAAAGTGACACTTTATGGTTAAAGGGTGTATAATTTTGGGTCATCGGATTTTGCATAAATGTATTGAGGTTGATAGAGCTTAAGTACAGGTGATAGAAAATCTTCCACCGCCCATATCTGTAAAATATGTTTGACGTTTTCTTAGGCATGCATGTTTCTACAAAAATCCTAGGTTGAGGATGGCTGAATCATAAGTTACCTTAATCTCGACCTTGGTCCGACCTCGGACATTGTTTACTTCAACTCATGCAAAACACATAAGTTATGGGTGGCTGTGAAAATGGAAACTGAAAGAAAAGGGTATGAAAGAGTTGTTAATAGAAAGGATAGAAAAAGATGTGACTAAATACATGAGAAACAAAAAGAGTGATAATGATGTTAAAAAAAGAAAAGAAAGAAGAACTAAAAGTAAAACTGAAAAAAAAAAGAATGAAAAAGTCAAGTCACATTGTGCTAAAGAAAGTCAAGGAAAAGAGTAGAAAATAAAAAATGTCAGAATTAGTTGAGAAACAAGGTAAACAGCCATTGTAATGTCAACGAGGGAAGAAAAATCACTAAACATACCCAAATGTATCCTTCCTGAAAATGGATTCCTTTGAGGTGAGGGCACTAGTTACATTGTTGGAGATTTAGTACCTTGGTGATTGTTGAAAGTGTATGTGGTGATATCTATTGGTCTATCTATGTCATGTTTTCATCCGCATGAGTTAGCTTATTGAGTCCAAATGAAATAATTTGCAGTAAGTGATGGAATTGATTGAGAAATTCATGTGATTGCTTGAGTTTGTATGTTTACTTTCACATAAGTTTATATTAGAGTTTTAGTTTGTTGGTTGAGTTCAACAAGTTTATGTTGAGGGTTTTAAAAAACCATGAGTTTACAGTATTCTCGATGCATTTCACTTAGAGTTTGTGGGTGTCTTATGTTGTTTGTTATCATACATAATGGTTTTTTTATATAATATTTGTTGGAATTTGGTTTGGAAGTCGTTAAGAGAGAAAAAAAACCAAAGTGGTAGCAGAAGCAGTCATGGTAGCCAAACCACACACCGTAGTTCCATTGAAGGGTTGTAGGTGAAGGATTGTGGATGTGAGTTCAGGGAAGTCTGACAAGCTGTGGAACCGCAGAGGCAATTGATGCCCTGTAGAGTGAATGACGATTTTGCCTGCACGACTGTAGTTTTTAATCAAAAAGTTGATTTTAATTACTTGAACCAGCGAGGGATAGAACAGACCTTAGTCCAGTATTTACTAAGTGCTAAACCATAGAGGTGAACAACGGATCGTAGGTTGATCCACAGTTCGTAGGTCATGTCGTCGATCGAAACCGCGTCTGACCCTATTTTCCTTATTTTATTTTCCTTTTTTTGGTTAATGTTTGTTTCTAATAATACTAGTTATAATTTATGTTTTGGAGTTAGACCCTACTGGAAACTATTGTTTTTTGTCTTTTGGAATAGTTTTTCAAACTTTTAGCAATTTAATTTCGGAAGTTGGTCTTATGCTATCTGCACTTTATATATCAAGTCAACATTTTGATATTCATCTATTCTATCTGTAATTTCATTTAGTAAGCCTAGTATCAATTATGAATTCTCAAGCATGAGTAGTTATATCCACAACTATGGTTGTGGGAACCATGAGTAATTAACAATGTATGAATAACAACTAAGTAATTCCTGAATAGTGTTTATGCATGTATTGTTAATCCTTTCGTTTAGAAGTCTTTCTAATGTAGGCGAATGTTAGAACTCATCTTGTTCCTACTTGCCTTACCAAGGGGATAGTGATGAAAACGTGATTAAACAACGACAACTTAGTTAAGGATATGTTGCTTTCTAATAGTCTTAATTGAGTCGGTTGATGTGGGGTGAATACACAATTCAATTAAGATGAGGACTAATTTGGGGTAAGGTTAAGGGTTAGTAAGTAACACACCCGTAGACTTAGAAGGTTGTGAGGTGAAATTTCTTACTTGGATTCCCGATCACTTAGGTATACCTACCTTATCAGCCTTGCATGTCAAATACTAGGGTAGAACTAGTATTATTAGTAATACTTTGTTAAGAGAATGTGGGGAACACACATACCTTATTTTCAAACCAACAATCTGTTATTTTATTTACTAAATCCCCTTTTTGTTACTTTTTCCAGAAAAATTTTGGCTAAGCAAAGATAATTGTAAGTTAAGTTTAAGTCTAAACCATATTCATAGTGGGATAAAACCTAAACTAAAAGATAGGTTCTTTACTTGACAACGAACGCTTGTAAGTCTTTCTGGAGGTGTAACTTAGGCGTATCAGCCGCTAAGGCATTGAATCATATATATGATTCTTTTATCCCATCAACCCGCCTCAACTCAAGTTGATTCAAGCTCTACCTATTCTTATGTCTCTGTGTATTATGCTTCTTTTATGGCATGAGTATTGACCCTATGGCAGCACCATTACGTGTGTTAACCCTTATGGGTGATTCTTTAGTAGTATATTAGGTGTTCCAATCATGTTTGTGCATCAAGGAAACTTAATCTACATTAGTGAAACTATCCTGCTCATGACTTGTAGTTGGCGGTGATATTTTTTACTTAAGATATGGAGGCACTATTTGTATTGAGTTCGCTGTGAGATTTACACCAATCACAAGAGTTTTGGTACATCGTGAGTCAGGGGACGGTAATTTGATGTAGTTTTGTAGTAATGACCAATACTAGAGCCTAAGTCATAACGTAATGTCCTAATGAGGACTAAATATGAGCTTAAGGTCCAAAACTAATCTTCCTAACTCTAAACTAAGGTCCCGGTACTAAAACGTCAATGCACAAAAATGTTAGGACCCTCCTAAGGACCCAAGAGAGGAGCCAAGGAAGAGTCCAAAACTCTATCAAAAACAACTTGGGTTGATGAGACCCATTAACAGATCAACGATGGACTCACACCCCGTTAGTGGAAGTCGTGAGTCCATACATGGTCTTCACCAACTTGGCCCCCAAAAACAAGCCCCAGTCTCAAATGACGAGTGACCAGGATGGTCCGTGTATGCATTGACACCCTGTCAATGAGGATTCATCGAAGGGCACTGCTTTACTAGGCAAAGTGAGGGTTAGTTAGTTAATTAGTTAATCATTCAGACAAACCTTAATTACGACTACCATTAATTAGATGAGTATTTAAAAGGTATTAAAACACTAAAAACAAGTCTTCCACCTTATAACTCCAAATCAAAAATAAAAACCCATTTTCCTTCTATCACAAATTCTCTCTATAACCTACCATTGAAGAACAAGGAAGAACTCAAGGTAGGGCACTCAAGATTCACTCTTTATCACTTCAAACTCATGGAATAACATCAAACAAGGTATAGGTTGTTGATTCATGGATTAGTTTCTCCATGAATCCCTTCAAAACTTCTATTTTTGAAATTTAGTGTCAAAAATACTAGGGCTTGTGATATAGCCATCGGTTCACTCCAATTAGGTTTCTTTATGTAGTTTGTCTTATATTCTGAATATATTGGGATTAATTGATGATTTATATTGTAAAATTCTTCCAATAACCCATCCTCACTCTCTGAGCTAATTTCATGAATGTTAATGGATGAATTTAGTAGATATGAAGATGATGCATTGTAATTGATGATTATCTATCCATAGAGTCTTGTTTAGATGCATATTGTGATTAATATGGGGGTTGTTACAATGCTTTATTCTTAACCTTGAAAAGAGGGTTAACTCTAGGGTTTATCGGCATGTTAAATAATGTTGTATATGGATTTTGAATTTTATTGCGAGGTACATGGATTATGAAAGGATGCAAGTAAGGTAGTGTGGGATGGTTTCCACCCTACTAAGCCTTACCTATTGTATGGAATGAATTATGTATAATGGAGTTAGTCTCTTGTGTTGTGTGAAAGTATAGTTCTCATGAAAACACTATGATTGATGTAGTGAAATTGTATTCTTACTTATTGAAACTAAGAGCTTTATGTTGGATTGTATTGAATGAAGAGGGAACACTTTCTTCACACATGTAAATACAATTAAAAGACTAAGAGTAGTTAGTTGGGACAGTATAATATGCATCGAGAGGATATTGCCAACGAAGAAAAGACCCTCCCTGTAATGCAAGAGGTTTGGTCATCCTAGAGATACTCATGATATTGGGACTCCTCAGTTAATGCAATAGGTAGAGTCTCTAGGTGAAATATCCATATCCCTTAACTATGTTCCCGTAGGACTTAGCTAGAGGTTCCACATAGTAGCTAGTATGTATGTTCTACCTTGGCAAGTAGAACACCCTTTTTTGGTGTGGGGCCTTATGACACCTGATTACAAGGAAGCTCTCATGGTCTATGTCGGTTGTGGTTGATATTCCCTAAATAATGACGTAACAAATGAAGTATCAACTAGTCTATGATATCCTAATAGATTTACTAAAGTAAAAGTGGGGGTATGGGACTTCACTTGTACATTGCACTAGTAGTCAAATAAGGTTGTTGTGGGAGGTTCTTTGTAGTTATGAAATGATATGAGAACATATATGTTGAATTGATAATGGTTGTAATGAGCACATTCCTACATCCAATTGTGGTTCATGATGCATGAGCTTCACTTATGATTATGAAATGTGATAGAATGTAAAGTTAATGTGTGTGGCCAAGGTGGTTTCTAAGGGATGCATGGTAGGGTTAGTATTATAGGATGCTAACTTTACATTGCACGAGTGGACCGTAGGAAGTGCTAAAGTCAAACCTACATTATAGTTGGGCATTGTTGGGGGTTTTGAATTATGTTTTGTACTGTTGATGTACATGGCTTTTAAAAACCTCATAAATATATACTTGCATATAAATGTACCTTTTTGATGTATTAATGGTTTTTATGCATTTCACCATACTTAGTGCATTAATTGTACTAACCCCTTTCTCCTTTTCTGTTATGAGTATAGGTTCTGACTAAGTGGTTTTCTTTTACATCCTTCAGAAAGCTTGAACTTCTTATCTCCAAGAGTTATCGTAGGTCCTCAAAGATCTGAGGACTAATGCATTTGCACATTATGATTTCCCTATTGATGTAATAGACTTAGTAGTCTTTCCTATGTACTTTTGTTCTATAAGACTATTGTGTCTAAAGGTCTAAGAACTCTATTTGAAGAATTTATGTTGTATTCGTATTAGCAGATGGTGTATTTGTGACAATGGTATCAGATTCCTACTATTTTGCTTTTATCAAAATGATGTTTGAACTTATATTGTAAAAAGTTTTATATTCCACATAGTTTCGAGTTCATTATGTAGTAAGATTATGCTAATGGCTTGTATAAGACCTCATTGAGGTTGAATACGCCGATAACGTATAGGAGTTACTCTCCGGTCGTTACAAACTTGTTATCACAGCATAAGGTTTTTGGATGATATTAGGGTTGGTGTCACACACACCACGTCTAGTAGAGTTCTATTCTTAAATGTGAAGCGTGCCACATTTATGAATAGGAGGATATGAGATGATTAGGAACCTTCCTTTCTTCATTATTCTACAATCCTGATTGGAGTCCTAACTCTATCTAATACCTTCATTATAATCCTTTTCTTGTGCTTATAGGTCATGAATATAAAAAGTATTAATGTTAAGAGGGTTGGGGAGGAGAATGTGAATGAGGCGGTTCATCTCAATCTCCTCAAAACCGTCAAGTCCCTATTGAAGAGGGTGTTATGCCAAATTTTGAGAGAAGGGCTGCCATCCAAAGTTTGACTCAAGTGTTGGCTACTCAAGTTGTAAGGGATGCTAGGGTGCAAGTGAACGCCAGTGCTAGCATAAACGCAGCAAGTATAAGAGATTTCACAAGGATGAATCCCCCTACATTCTTTGGATCCAAGGTGGAGGAAGGCTCGTAAGGGTTCATTGATGAAGTATTGAAGGTTCTAGATGCCATGGGTGTGTATTCTCAAGAAAATGTGGAACAAGCCGCCTATAAACTTAAAGATGTGTCTCAAGTTTGGTATGAGCAATAGAAAGGGGAGAGGACTATTAGAGAAGGTTCAGTTATATGGACGACATTCAAAATGGCTTTCCTTGATAGATTCTTACCCTTGGAATTAAGGGAGATTAAAATGCAAGAATTCATCAATCTTCGTCAAGGGGGTATGACTTTGAAGGATTATAGCCTCAATTTCACTCAACTATCCAAACATGCTCCTACTACTGCGGCGGACTCTAGGCCAACATGAATAGGTTTGTTATGTGAATTTCCGATCTTGTGGTGAATGAATGTAGGTCGGCTATGCTAACTCCATGAATGAACATCTCTCACCTTATGGTCCATGATGAACAAATTGAGGAACAAAAGCTTTAAAAAGTTGGTAGAGAGTTGAATAGGTTAAAGCATGATAAGGGAAATTTCTCCAACGCTAGGTATGAAGTACTAGGCAAACCAAGGTTAAAAAAGAGGTCTTCTAATCCAAGTCCCTACAATTTTCCAAAGACAAATCAAGGGAGGAGGACTACACCTAAGCAACAATGAGGAAATAAGAGTGGTTCTTTTGTTGAAAGAACTAGTTATGCCAAGTGTGGTCAAAAGCATGAAGGGAAATGTCTTGCCGGTATAGGCATTTTCTATGGATGTGGAAAAAGTGTTCACCAATTGAAAGATTTTCCAATCCTTATGGAACAATGGAAAGAAGGTACCCAATCGCCCACTAATGCTCCCATCTTTGATGCTCCCAAGAAGAATCACTTCTATAACCTCCAATCTCAAGGTAATCAAGAGAGCTCTCTGGATGTTATTAGTGGTATGTTGCAAGTATTTTCAATTAATATTTATGCATTGTTGGATCCCGGTGTCATTTTGTCTTTTGTAACTCCCTTAGTGGCTATGAAATTTGATATGCTTCTTGATGTGTTAAATGAACCATTCTCGGTTTCTACCCCCATAGGTGATTCCGTAATTGCTAAAAGTCTATAGGAGTTATCCCATTTCATTGCCGAATAGAGGTACATTGGTTGATTTGGTGGAACTTTACATGTTGAAATTTGATGTCATTTTGGGGTTGGATCTACATATTTGTTCTGCTTCCATCGATTATAGAACTCGGGTAGTATAGTTTCAATTTCCTAATGAACCTGTTTTAGAGTGGAAGGTCGGAAACTTAGCTCCAAAAAGTCAAATCATTTCAAGTCTAAAAGCTTGTAAGTTTATCTCAACGGGTTGTCTCTATCACATAGTGAGGGTCAAGGATCTTTAGTCTAAGACTCCTCAATTAGAGTCAGTCCCCGTAGTGAAGGATTTTTTAGAAGTCTGTCGCGATGACTTTCCCGAGATTCCTACCAAACGGGAAATAGATTTCGGCATTTATTTATTGTCAGATACAAACCTCATCTCCGTACATCCTTACCAAATGGCCCTGTCCGAGTTGAAGTAATTAAAGGTTTAACTCAAGGATTTGATAGATAAGGGTTTTATTCAACCAAGAATACCTCCATGGGGTGCCCCAGTGTTATTTGTGAGAAAGAAAGATGAGTCTCTTCGAATCTCTATTGACTACCAGCAATTGAAGAAGGTCACTATAAAGAATAAGTATTCACTCCCTAGGATCGATGAACTTTTTGACCAAGTTTAAGGAGCAAGTTATTTTTCAAAAACTGACCTAAGGTTGGGTTGTCACCAACTTAGACTGAGAGGAGTTGATATTCCTAAAATGGAATTTCAAACAAGATATGGTCATTTTGAATTCCAAGTCATGTCTTTTCGTCTAACAAATGTCATTGCAGGTTTCATGGACCTTATGAATCGAGTTTTTAGAAGCTATCTTGATTTGTTTGTGATTGTCTTTATTGACCACATCTTGATATAAACTAAGAGTGAGAGTGATAATGTGAACCATTTGAGTACAGTTTGGCAAGTTCTCAAGGATAACCAACTATTTTCCAAATATAGTAAGTGCAAATTTTTGTTGAGATCAGTTTCTTTCCTTGGTAACATTAACTATAGTGAAGGGGTAAAGGTAGATCCTAGAAAATAGAAGTTGTCAAAATTTGGCCTAGACCTTTGAGTCTTACTGACATACCATGCTTTTTGGGTTTGGCCGGGTACTATAGGAGGTTTGATGGGGGATTTTCATCCATCGCATCTCCATTCACGACCTTGACTAAGAAGAAAGCTAAGTTTGAATGATCGGAGTCATGTGAGAAGAATTTTAAATTATTGAAAGACAAGCTTAACTCTGCTCCCGTATTGCCTTAATGGAGGGCACAAAAGGGTTTGTGATATATTATGACGCTTCTCGAGTAGGTTAGGTTTGTGTCCACATGCAACATGGTAAGATGATAGCGATGCCACCTGAAAACATAAGGTTTATTAGAAGAACTACCTAACTCATGATATTGAACTACAAGCCTTGGTGTTTGCTTTTGAAATATGGAGACACTATCTATATAGAGTGTGTGTAGATCTGTTCACCGATCATAAGAGTCTCTAATATGTGATCACCCAAAAAGAGTTGAATCTCTGACAAAGAAGGTGGTTAGAACTTTTGAAAGATTATGATATGAGTGTCCTATGACACCCTGGAAAAACCAATGTGGTTGCGGATGCTTTGAGTCAGATGTATATGGGTAGTGTATCCCATGTGATGATAATAAGAAAGAGTTAGTAAAATATGTGCGCAGTTTGGCCCGGTTGGGTGTTCGACTTGAACAATCTTCCAAAGGGAGTTTCATGGTTCATCATAACTCTGAATCATCTTTAGTGGTTGACGTGAAGTCCAAGCAACATCTTGATCTTCTATTGATGGAGTTGAAGGAATTGGTTCTTAGAAAATCTAATGATTCTTTCTCCAAGGGGGGATGGGGTACTTGGGTACCAAGGTAGGTTGTGTGTGCCGGATGTCAATGACTAAAGAAGACAAATTTTGGAAGAGGCTAATGGTTCCCAATATTCCATTCATCCGAGTGCCACCAAAATGTATCGTGATCTAAAAGAGATGTATTGCTTGAATGTTTTGAAGAGGGATATAGCCAAATTTGTGGCCAAATATTCTTATTGTCAACAAGTCAAGGTCGGACATCGAAGACCGGTAGGGTTAACTTAACATATAGCTATCCCCACATGTAAGTGGGAAGATGTTAATATGGATTTTATTGTGGATTTTCCTCATACATGAAGGAAAAATGATTCGATATGGGTTATTGTTGATAGGTTGACAAAAACATCCCATTTTAATCCCTTCAAAGCTATTTACTTGGTGGATGATTATGCTAAGTTGTATCTAAAATAGATTGTTAGAGTGCATATTCACTTCTCCTTTTTGGAAAACATTCCAAAGTGGTCTCGACACCAACGTAAAACTTAGTACCGCATTACATCAACAAACGAATGGTTTGGCGCAACGAACCCTCTAATTTTTAGAAGATATGTTCATTTCAAGTGTGATCGACTTCAAGGGTGATTGGGATGACCATCTACTATTGATCGAATCCACCTACAATAATAGATATAATTCTAGTATCGTCATGGCACCCTTTGAGGCTCTTTATGAGAGGAGATGTAGATCTCCAATAGGGTGGTTTGATGTAGGTGAGTTTTCTCTAATAGGTCCCGAAGAAATTTATGAGGTTGTGGAGAAAGTCTGACTCATAAGGGATCGTTTAAACACGGCCCAAAGTCGGCAAAAATCTTATGCCGACAATAGAAAGAGGGACCTTGAATATATGATAGGTGACTTGGTTTATTTGAATATATCACCCATAAAAGGGGTGATGAGATTTGGGAAGAAGGAGAATTTTAGTCCTCGGTATATGGGGCCCTATGAGATTTTGCAACACGTCGGAAGTGTTGCCTATAAATTGAAATTACATGTGGAATTGGCTTCAGTACACCATTGAAATTACTTCTGGAATTGGCTTTGGTACACCCGTGTTCCATGTGTCAATGCTCAAAAAGTGCATAGGTGATCTGGTGTCTATCCTTCCTATAAAAGGTTTATGGATTGATGCTAATCTTTTCTATGAAAAGGTCCCGGTCGAGATTTTAGAACGGCATGTGAAGAGGTTGAGAAATAAGAAGTAGATTCCATTAAGGTTCTATGGAGAAACCATCTTCTAGAAATATATACTTCGGAGGCGGAGGCCGATAGGATGTCCCGTTATCCTCATCTTTTTCCTTATTCTCCTATTCCAACTTTTGGTAAAAGTTCCTCAATAATTTAGTATTTTTGGGATTCATGTTTTCTAAGTGTAGGATTTCATGATTTTCCCTGTGTGTGGTATGTTCTTGTGAAAATTCATGTTTTAATATAGATATTGAGTTGCATAATAGTTATGTTTCTCAAGTTGAAATTGCCCGTACTATGTAAGTCGCACTTTGATTTATGAGGTGAGCATGTTATAGAAGTGTGAAAGGATCACACTTTTTCTCTAAATTGTTGCGTTGAGCATAAACGATGTAGGAGAAGTCAGTTCCTTCCATACTTATGCGAGTTAATGAATGCTTGTTTATTTAGTTGGTAGAAGTGATTCCTACCTACTTGAGTTCTTTGGCCTTGTTGTGGTTTGATGGGAATTTTATCCCATAACAGTGAGGTTAAGAGGTGAAAGGTGAAAATTCTAGCTGTGGAAATTTTTCATGTAATGAGTTGTGTTGCCTGTTGGTATGGAACTTTAACTTAGTTTGATGCCTGTGATGATTTCGGGGACGGATGTTCCCAAGAAGGGGATAATGTAACACCCTATATATCTAACGACCAATACTAGAGCCTAAGTCATAGCCTAATGCCCTAAGGAGGTCTAAATGTGATATAAAGGTCCTAAACCAATCTTCATAACACTAAAATAAGGTTCTAGTACAAAAGCATCAATGCACGAAGACCCTAGCACCCTCCCAAGGCCCATGAGAGGACCCAAGAAAGAGTCCAAAAAGTTGTCAAAAATAGCTTGGGTTTACAGACCCATGGATGGATCGTCAATAGACTCACGCCCCGTCAATGGGAGTCGTGAGTCAATACTTTGTATCCACCAACTTGGGCCCCAAAAACAAGACACAGTCCCAAACGAAGAGTGACCAGGACAATTCGTCGATGCATCGACGCCCTGTCAATGGGGACTCGTCGATGGGCACTACCTTCACACGGCAAAGTGAGGGTTAGTTAGGTAATTAGTTAATCGTTAAGTTAACCCTTAATTACGACTTCCATCAGTTAGTTAAGTATACTAAAATGTATTGAAACACTAAAACAAGTCTTCCACCCTATAACTCCCAATCAAAAATCAAAACTCACTTTCCCTCTCTCACAAATTCACTCTCTAACCCACCATTGAAAAACAAGGAATAACTCAATCAACGGTACTAAAGATTAACTCTCTATCACTTCAAACTCCTGGAATAATCTCAAACAATGTATGCGGATGTTGATTCATGGATTATTTTCTCCATGAAGCCCTTCAAAACTAATATAGTTGAAATTTAAATTGTGACCAAATAACTAGGGCCTGTGATCTAGCCATGGGTTCACTCCAAAACTGTTTTCTTATGTTATGTACCTGTTGTGAATATATTGGGTCTAATTGATATTTGTATTGTGAAAGTCTTCCAAGAACTCATGTGCACCCAATAACCTAATTTCGTGAATGTTAATGGATGAATCGAGTAGATATGAACATGATGCATTGTAATTGATCATTATCTAGTCATAGAGTCTTGTTTACATTCCTATTGTGATGAATATTGGGTAATTATAATACTTGATTCTTAGCCTTGAAAGGGGTGTAAACTCTAGGGTTTGTCAATATGTTGAATAACGTTATATATGGACTTTGAATTTTCTTGCATGGTACATGGCTTATGAAAGGATGCAAGTAAGGTAGCGTGGGATGGTTTTCACTACCCTTTTGAACCTTATCTATTGTGTGGCATGAATTATGCATAGGTTAGTTAGTCTCTTGTATTTACTGAAAGTATAGTTCTCATAGAAACACTATAATTGATGTTGTGAAAGTGTAATCTCACCTAATGAATCTAAGAGTTTTATGTTCGATTGTATTGAATAAAAAGGGAACACTTCTTCACAGATGTAAATACAATTAAAAGACTAAGAGTAGTAAGTTAGGAAAGTATACTAACAACCGAGAGTATATGGCCAATGAGTAAAAGACCCTCCCTTTAATGTAAAAGGTTGGGTCATGCTATCGATACTCATGAGAGAGGGACTCCTCCGTTAATGCAATAGGTAGAATCTCTAGGATCAATTACCCTATCCTTTAACTACGTGCCCCCGTAGGACTTAATTAGTTGATCCACATAGCTAGTATATATGTTCTACCTTGGCAAATAGAACACCCTTTTACGGTGTGGGTATTTATGACACCGAATTCCATGGAAGCTCTCATGGTCTATGTTGGTTGTGGTTGATCTTCCCTAAATAATGACGTAATGAATGAAGTATGAACTAAACCACACCCTAGAATATAGGGTACAATCTCGGATTGTAACCGGCATACTCGACCTCTCGGAGGTCTTATACAAGCCCTTTCATATCATTCATCGCATAAACATAGTGAAAAGTAGTGCCGAATTAAAACTTTTCACAAAACATAATATAGTCTTCAAAATCTCTTTCATATAAAGAAATAGGAAATAATAAGTTTCAATCTCATCATTCTAAGACACAAGAATACTTGGGACACGGCCCATACTTCAAAATACGAATATAGAAATATTTAGTCTATTACAATACTTTGAATGAAATCAAAAAAGACATATATGCCCTTGAGTCAAGTGAGGACATACTTTAACTTCTCTTGAACGATCTTCTAAGTCCAAGTCATCGTTCCAAAGTTCTTCACCTACCAAGAACTATATAGATAGATAAAAGCATGGAGTTAGTACAACCACATGTACTAAGTATGGCATTATCCATAAAAATCATGAAAACGGACTTTTATTGGAAATATTCATCTTTTCATTTAAAAATCATATTATAAGAACAACATTTAACAACTTAGAAACACATAAGATAACATACAACAAAAATTCACATTTTTATAACTCACTTTCGAGTAAGCTATATTCATTGTACAGTGAATTAATTCACAGTTACACTGAAATACTTTACCTTCTTGTTAACCCACTTCTAGCGTGTAATTCCCTCACTAAAATCTATCCTAGGATTCACTTAAGTCACACAAAGAGATACCGCCCGTACAATCTCTAGATGTGCCTAAACGACCCCTAAGATTACTTATAATGACTCACATACACACTTACAAAGTATCATAACATCAAGGTGAGATTCGTCTACTAAAGGTGACTCTAAGTTTCACTTGAGTGAGTTGTGATGCGACCTCCCATACAATCTTTTACACACACACTTAAGAGATCTTATAGACTCCCTAGAGTATAATCATTCTCACTTAATACACCAACACATAGATGAGATGACATTCTCCTTCCAAAGGCTACCAAAAGACCTATTTAAGTAAATCAAGAAGCTAACGTCCATAGTGACCTCTTCAAGATTACCTAATTAGTCCTGAAGATCACCTTAGTCTTAGATCATGTCCACAACACCAAACATCTTCCCTAAATAAAGTCATCCTCAAGTCATCCAAAGATAAGACATGAAGAGATCATCTCTTATGCCCTCTTCACACTTAAGCTAAGGAATCCTTAAGTCACTTTAGATTAGGTACTTATTCATTTACATACTGCTTAACATAAGTCATTAGTTCATTAGTTCATTAAGACCCATACATCACATAAAGGACATTCAAATAATGGTCTTGGATAAGACCTAGGAACTCCAAGTAACAACTTCAAAGTCTATTGTGCAAAATCTAGATAGTGTCTCATACCACCACCTAAACCTCATAAACTTCTCTAATGCTAATAGGTATTCCATATGATGAGAATAGGCAATAACCGACATAGACCATGATATCAAGACATGGAATCCGGAGTTCTATCCTACTCCGATGAGGTTGTTCTACTTTCGAAGGGTTGAACTTAGACATATTTCATGTAGGCACACGGTTAAGGAATATGAAGGGCTTCTTTGTATTCTAGTCTCATACTTAACTAGAATTAATTCCCTTACCATACTCACTAGTTGCTAGCCTTCTTTCTCATAGAGTAGTTCACACATTAAGTTCACATAAAAGGGTTCCATAACAAGTTCATAACCCAATCACATTTACCCTACCAAAGAAGATCCACTAGGGCTACCTCACAATTGCGACAAGAAGCTCATGATGACTTTCCGAAGGATTAATATATGATGTCGTTACATCCAATTAACCTTAGGTCTATAATTCCTTTACTTTGAAGGATACCATTACGGCTTATGACTTCAACAATCTTAACCTTTCAACTAAGTCAAGGTTTTCACATAAAAGACTCTCTTAAGTTCATTAAAGTCACATGTCATTCATTCATTCAAGATTAAGAGTTCTAACACCCTAAATCAAGACATCACATATTCATAATAATATATTCATCAAGCAAAGGGTACACATCGACCAAGACAAGACACCACATACTTCACTTTTAACTCACAATGTAAGTCATTCTAGAAGCACCTAGAAACAACTCTGACATCTTCAAGTAATCTTATATACTATCATAACATCATCAATGTAATCAACATAGAATCATATAGCCAAGTAGGAATAACCAAGACTCAACTCCAACACTACATACATAATGTTAAAGCCATAGTCTAACATAGTCACCTAGGACAACATGAATAGAAGAATACATATATAACTCCACATGTAGATAGATATTGTCATGCTTCACATAATCAAACTATACAAATAGTCATATTACTTCAAGTAGTTTTAAACAAGGCCAAGATCATCATATTGCAAAAGTAACGCCGACAAGGCCACATCAATTGCAAGTATAACACATAAAACTGCCACCATAAGTGGACCATACCAATAACAATACAATTGAAGTATAAAAAACATCAAAATGAAAGAAATAGGGCATAATACCCCACATCATCCTCAAAACTTCAATCCAAAGTCAATTTACTCAATTCAATAACACAAGACCCTTACCCAAAGCCATAACCAACAATTCAACATAAAAATTACAATAATCAATGAACTAGGTCAATTCAATGTAAATTCATCAACCTAATACTACCTAAATATCAATTTACTACAATTAGTGCATCAATGAATATCCCACATAAAACTACATAAGAGTTCATCAACATTAGATAAATATCAAGTAATCCAAAACATAGTCAAAATCGGTTCATCCAATTCATGGGTTCATAGGTAATTTAGGTTAAAATCATCAATACAATATCAATTCAATCATTATTCTATGTTTAGAAATCATTTATGCAAGAACCCATGGTAGAATCATGAAATTGGACAATTCAAGTTTAGAAACTTTGAAAACATCTTCAGAACTGGGGCTCCTTGATGAAGAGATTTTCAACGAGAAATATATATACCTTGATGAATCTAATTCTTTACTTTGATGAAGAATTTCCACTCAAAACGTCATTTCAAAGTTGTTCTTTGATTTGGACTTCAATGGAGACTTAGAGAGAATTCTAAGGGATTTTGGGGTTTTGATTTGGATGAGTGAAATATTCTAGTGTTAAACACTTATATACATATTTAAAATACCCAATATACCCATTAATATACAGAAAATACATCCATTTATAATTGGGGTGAATTTGCAAGTTCACCCCTAGATTTGGCAGTGAACTGCACGTAGAAACAGGCCAATTGACGGGGCGTAAGCCCACTTAGGGGGCGTGCTGGCAACCGTAGATGGGTTCAATGGCTCGGAACTGGTATCCTTGCCACCCATGCTAAGTACCTACCCACTCCCACCATCTACGGGGCGTCAACTAGGCTACTAGCCGTCGATTGCCTTCCGTAGGTGGACTGCTTTTTGGCAGTTTAGGCCACCAACTTGGGTCCTTCCTCAAGGACCCTTGGTTGGTCCTTGGGTATAATTTCCCGGATGTTTCTAACCTAAATACGATCATCCATGAGTTTACCACCTCTCACATAAATTTCATCCAAAACGAACACGTAAAACTCGACGAAACATTCCTAGAGACACAAGGTCACTTCAAGGCATATCTTTCGAACGTCATGGACGTTTGACCTCCAAACTCCATGAAACTCGACACAATGACTATACATGCTATAATAAATCATATATACACCTTAAAATCACATTAATCACAAAATAGCACATAAAACCACATATGAGGAACATAGGTGACTTAGTCGTCATTATCTTAGTCGTCCCTTGACGTTTGACTTCCAACACACCTAATACTTTAGCTACTGCATCTACACCATATATTTGACCTATTTAGGACTTTACACAATCAAGACCAATATGTTAGGATCTAGTTCACCTAAGTCATTTTCGGGGTCTTACAATCTCCCCCACTTGGACAACATTCGTCCTCGAATGACACTTGTCACTCTCTGAACACTTCCAAGAATAGAAATTCATCTAGCAGCTAATAACCATTCCATACAACACATAATCAATAAGAAAACATCAATTTCACATAGTCAAAACATTCACAACACAATAAGAAACTAGAAAACAATTCTATAACTCATTATGCTACAAAACTCACATGCGTCATTCCAAATAGCAAAAACTCATTTTATATTTAATATCATACTTATATACATCATTTCTAAACATATTAGTACAATTTTATATCAAAGAATCAAATAGTCATTTTTCACAAAATTTTATAGTGAACCGTTCAAGCATACAATGATTTTACCATATTTTTCAAAAAAAAAAATTTTAGGCAATTCATGATATAAACATGCTAATATGCAAAGTAACATCATACGAACACATCTTAAAACATAATCATAACTCCATAGAATACATAATGCAAGAATTTAATGAAATTCAATTTCAACAAAACTCCAAAACATCATGCACATGCAACATGCTTCTACACCATTTTATCTCATTTACTAACCATACTCCCCCACATAGAAGGAACTCATATTACCATAAGATAAAGAAAACTTACCAACATCATCATCACTTGCCTCCGGCTTCTCCACTCTAGAACGGAGTGCATAGAAACGCCTCTTTGTTGGAGCATCGTCCATTGGACTAGGATCAACATGCTTACCCTCTCTTCCTCTAGAAGCAATCATAGGACAATCCCTCACTTTGTGCCCTTCCTTACCACAACCAAAGCAACTCCCGGTACCCAATAGACAATTACCATAATATTTCTTGCCACATTTGGCACAAGTAGGTTTGACCTGTTGAGAACTACCTCCTTTCTCCAATCTCACCTTAGTACTCTTAGATTCTTCTTGAGTTTGAGCCCTCTTCTTAAACATAGTTTGCTCTTGATCATTAGCACCACTCCTTTTCAAACTTCTAGACATCCTCCTAAGTTTAACCTCTTCAATTGTTGTACATACACCATGAGTCTAGATAGGGTCATATCATCATGCAAAATAATGGTACGGCATTCCTCAACCACTAAGTCGGCTACCCCCGTCACAAAATGACTCATTTCATCTCTTGGATTAGACACAAGATAAGGGTCATACCTAGACAAAGTTGAGAATTTCAAAGAGTACTCCTCAGCACTCATATTGCCTTGTTTGAGATTGATAAACTCCTCCACCTTAACTTCTCTCCTCTCTCGGGGAAAGTAATTACCATTAAAAGCTTCCTTGAATTCTCCCACTCAACATGACCAGATTCGTCCGACCTATTATCTTTCCATTGAGTGTACCATATTTGAGAAACATCTCTTTATTGATACAAAGCCAATTCCGCCTTCTCCCTAGATGTAACTCCCATAGCACTCAACACCTTATACACCCCATCAAGAAATTCTTGTGGATCCTCCCCACATTAGAGCCAAGAAATATAGGAGGATTCATCCTCACAAAATCTCTCAACCTAGTTGTCATAGTGCTATCCACAACCCTATGCATCATATTCAAATTAGCTTGCATAGTCACAGCTCGGGCTATAGCAATCAAAGCCTCTCTAATCTCCCTGTTAGACATCTCCGGAACCTCAATACCTCCTTTCACATTAGGAATAGGATCACCTTGGGGAGGTACTTGGGAACCTTGGGCACCTTGGACTCCTTGCCCTTCTTGAGGAACATGCTCAACTTGCTCTACTTGAGGGGGAACCTCCTCATTCATCCTCTCCTATTCCAACCTTCTAGCAGCCATCCTTCTAGTATACATCTCCCAGAAACACAAGGAAATACTTTAAGAAGAATACTCATAACATTCACTCTACCACACGACATAGGAGTAGAAAAGAAGGGAAACTATATTGTCCTATAGACTCTCGCCCATAGATGTGTCGTGACTCACACCAACGGTCAAGACTCTACTAGACGTGACTTGATGAAACTTTTCGATTCCTAATACTACTTTCACAAACCTATTCTTTGATACCAAGCTTGTCACATCCCAAAACACACACTAGAAGATAGGGTACAATCTCAGATTGTAACCGGCGTACTCGACCTCTCGGAAGTCTTATACAAGCCCTTTCATATCATTCATCGCATAAACATAGTGAAAAGTAATGTGGAATTAAAACTTTTCACAAAACATAATATAATCTTCAAAATTTTTCTTTCTTATAAAAGTAATAAGAAATACTAAGTCTCAATCTCATCAACTTAAGACACAAGAATACTTGGGACACAGCCCATACTTCAAAATACGAATATAGAAACACTTAGTCTATTATAATACTTTGAATGAAATCATAAAAGACATAAATGCCCTCGAGTCAAGTGAGGAGATACTTCAACTTCTCTTGAACGATCTTCTAAGTCCAATTTTCTTTCCAAAGCTCTTAACCTACCAAGAACTATATAGATAGATAAAAGCATGGAGTTAGTACAACCACATGTACTAAGTATGGCATTATGCATAAAAATCATAAAAACAGACTTTTATTGGAAATATGCATCTTTTCATTTAAAAATCATATTATAATCATAATAACAACATTTAACAACTTAGAAACACATAAGATAACATACAACAAAAATTCACATTTTTAACTCACTTTCCAATAAGCTATATTCACTGTACAGTGAATTAATTCACTGTTACATTGAAATACTTTACCTTCTTGTTAACCCACTTCTAGCATTATTCTCTCACTAAAAGGTATCCTAAGATTCACTTAAGTCACACAAAGAGAGACCGCCCATACACCCTCTCTAGATGTTCCTAAACGACCCTTAAGATTATTTATAATGAGTCACATACACACTTACAAAGAATCATAACATCAAGATGAGATTCGTCTACTAAAGGTGACTCTAAGTCTCAATTGAGTGAGTTGTGAAGCGACAGCCCATACAATCCCTTACACACACACTTAAGAGATCCTATAGACTCCCTAGAGTAGAATCATTCTCAGTTAATACACCAACACATAGATGATATGACATTCTCCTTCCAAAGGCTATTAAAAGACCTGCTTAAGTAAATAAAGAAGTTAACATCCGTAGTGACCTTTTCAAGATTACCTAAATAGTCCTTAAGACTTCCTAAGGCTTATATCATGTCCACAACACCAAACATCTTCCCTAACTAGTGTCATCCTCAAGACTTCCAAAGATAAGACGTGAAGACATCATCTCTTATGCCCTCTTCACACTTTAGCTAAGAATCCTTAAGTCACTTTAGATTAAGTACTTATTCATTTACATAATCGTTAACATAAGTCATTAGTTCATTAGTTCTTTAGGACTCATACATCACATAAAGGACATTCAAATAATGGTCTTGGACAAGACCTATGAACTCCAAGTAACATCTTCTAAGTCTATTGTGCAATGTCTAGATAGCATCCCATACCACAACCTAAACCTCATGAACTTCTAATGCTAATAGGTATTCCATAAGATGAGAATATGCAATAACCGACATAGACCATGATAGCAAGACAAGGAATCCTGAGTTCTATCCTACTCCGATGAGGTTGTTCTACTTGCCAAGGGTAGCACTTAGACACATCCCATGTAGGCACACGGTTAAGGAATATGAAGGGATTCTTTGTATTCTAGTCTCATCCTTAACTAGAACTACTTCCCTTACCATACTCACTCGGTGCTAGCCTTCTTTCTCATAGATTAGTTCACACATTAGGTTTACATAAAAGGGTTTCATAACCTAATTACATTTACCCTACCAAAGAAAGTCCACTAAGGCTACCTCACAATTGCGACAAGAAGCTCATGATGACTTTCCTAAGGATTAATATGATGTCGTTCCAGCCAATTAACCTTAAATCTATCATTCCTTTTACTTTGAAGGATACCATTATGGCTTACGACTTCAACAATCTTAACCTTTCCACTAAGTGAAGGTTTTCAAATAAAAGATTCGCTTAAGTTCATTAAGGTCACATGTCATTCATACATTCAAAATTAAGAGTTCTATCACCCTAAATAAAGACATCAGATATTCATAATCATATATACATCAAAAAGGACACAAGTCAACCAAGATACGACACCACATACTTCACTTTTAACTCACAATGCAAGTCATTCTAGAAGCACCTAGAAACAACACTAACATCTTCAAGTCATCTTATATACTATCATAACATCATCAATGTAATCAACATAGACTCATATATCCAAGTAGGAATAACCAAGACTCACTCCAACACTACATACATAATGTCAAAGGTTTAGTCTAACATGGTCACCTAGGACAACATGAATAGAAGAATACATATATGACTGCACATGTAGATAGATATTGTCATGCTTCACATAATCAAACTACACAAATAGTCATATTACTTCAAGTACTTTTCAACAAGGGCAAGATTATCATATTACATAAAGTAAGCCGACAAGGCCACATCAATTGCAAGTAAAATACATAACAATGCCACCATAAGTGGACCATACCAATCACAATACAATTGAAGTATAAACAGCATCAAAATAAAAGTAATAGGGAAGTATACCCCCACATCATCCTCAACTCTTCAATCCAAAGTCAATTTACTCAATTCAATAACACAAGACCCTTACCCAAAGCCATAACAAACCATTCAACATAGAAAATACAATAATCAATGAAATAGGTCAATTCAATGTTAATTAATCAATCTAATACAACCTAGATATCAATTTACTATAATTATTACATCAAAAAATAGCCCACATAAAACTACATAAGAATTCATCAACATTAGATCAATATCAAGTAAACCAAAACATAGTCAAAATCTAGGGTTCATCCAATTCATGATTTCATAGGTAATTTAGGTTAAAATCATCAATACAATATAAATTAAATCATTATTCAATGTTTAAAAATCATTTATGCAAGAACCCATGGTAGAATCATGAAATTGGACAATTCAACTTTAGAAACTTTGAAAACATCTTGAGAATTGGGGCTCCTTGATGAAGAGAGTTTCAAGGATCAATATCCATACCTTGATGAATATAATTCTTCACATTGATGAATAATCTCCACTAAAAACAAAACCTCCAATCTGTTCCTTGATTTGGACATCAATGGACACTTTGAGAGAATTCCAAGGAATTTTAGGGTTTCGATTTGGATGATGAAATATTCTAAGTGTTAAACACTTATATACACATTTAAAATACCGAATATACCACTTATGAACCGAAAATACATCCATTTATAAGTGGGGTGAATTTACAAATTCACCCCTATACTTGGCAGTGAACTGCACGCTGAAACAGGCCAATCGATGGAATGCCCATCGACGGGGCGTAAGCCCACTTACAGAGCGTGCTGGCAACTGTCGATGGGTTCTAAGGCTGGGAAATGGTATCCTTGACACCCAGGATAAGTACCTACCCACTCCCACCACCTACGGGGCGTCGACCAGGCTACTAGCCGTCGATTGCCTTCCGTAGGTGGACTGCCTTTTGGCAATTTAGGCCACCAACTTGGGTCCTTCCTCAAGGACCCTTGGTTGGTCCTTGGGGATAATTTCCCGGACGTTTCCAACCAAAGTAATATAATCCATGATTTTAACACCTATTAGATAAATTTCATCCAAAACGAACACATAAAACTCGACGAAACATGCCTAGACACACAATGTCATTTCAAGGCATATCTTTCAAACGTCATGGACGTTCTTCGACGTTTGACCTCCAAACTCTACGAAAATAGACACACTGCATATATATGGTATAATAACTAATTTATAGACCTTAAAACCTCATGAATCACACAATAGCACATAAAACCACATATGAGGCACATAGATGACTTAGTCGTCGAACGTCTTAGTCGTCCCTTGACGTTTGACTTCTTACACAGCTAATAATTTAGCTACTGCCTCTACACCATATATTAGACATCTTTGGAATCTTAGACCATCAATACCAACATGTTACCATCAATACCAACATGTTAAGCTCTAGTTCACCCAAGTCATTTTCGGGGTCTTACAATCCGAATAGGTTTACTAAGTAGAAGTGGGTGTATGGGACTTCACTTGTACATTGAACTAGCAGGCTTATAAGGGTGTTGTGGAGGTTCTTTGTAGTTATGAAATGATATGGGAACATATATGTTGAATGTATAATGGATGTAATGAGAACATTCCTATATACAATTGTGGTTCATGATGCATGTGCTTCACTTATGATTATGAAATGTAATAGAATGTGAAGGTAATGGGTGTGTCCTAGGTGGTTTCTAAGGGATTCTTGATAGATTTGTAATTATGAGATGCTAACTTTACATTAAACAAGTTTACCTTAGATAGTGTTAAAGTCATACCTACATTATAATTGGACATTGTTGGGGGTTTTGTTTTATATGCTGTGTTGTTGATGTAACTGGCTTTCAAAAACCTCATAAATGCATACTTGCATGTAATACTTTTTTCATGTTTTTATGGTTTTTATGCCTTTCACCATACTTAGTGCATTAATTATACCAACCTTTTTCTCCTTTTCTATTAAGAGTATAGGTTTTGGCTAAGGGATTTTCTTTTACATTCTTGAAAAAAGCTTGGACTTATTATCTCCAAGATCTGTGGTAGGTCCTAAAAGATTCAAGGATTAATGTATTTGATGACACATAATGAATTCTCTATTGGTGTAATAGACTTAGTGGTCTTTCCTATGTAATTTTGTTCTATAACACTATTTTGTCTAAAGGGCTAAGGACCGTATTTGAAGACTTAATGTTGTACTTGTATTTTAAGATGGTGTATTTGTGACAATGGTATTAGATTCCTACTATTTTGGTTTATAAAAATGAAGTTTGAACTTCTATTGTAAAAAAATTTATATTCCGCATTATTTCGAGTTAATTATGAAGTGATGATTATGTTAAGGGCTTGTATAAGACCTCATTAAAGGTCGAGTACGCCAGTAACGTCTAGGGGGTGATCGTTGGTCATTAAAATGGGGTATTGAGGTTTGCATGCCATATTTGTATTTCGAGAGTTGGGGTTTAATCTAGATGATACTTCGTGAGGCTTATGACTTTAGGTATTTTACCCATCAGGGGATCGAAAATATTCATCAATGACTTGATGCAACATTACTGATGGGGATACATGGGAGAGATATTGTAAACTATGTGTCCCATAATCTTAGGTGAAGGCCTAATAATTAAGAGCAAGTGGTGAGTTTCATAGATTACCCATTCCAGAATGAAAGTGGGATCACATCACTATGGACTTTGTTGTAGGTTTATATTGGACTTCTATAGGTATTGATAGCATTTGGGTCATCATTGATCGATTGACCATATCAGCACGCTTTGTTCTTCTTCGGTTTTTATTTAGTGACAAGAGATTAACCCATATCTACATTGCAGAGGTGGTCCTTTACATGTTCTGCCAATCTTTATTATATTAGATTGGGGTGCTCATTTCAGTTCTAGTTTTTGGAGGACTTTTCCCGTAGAGCTGGGCATTTGCATTGACCTAAGCACAACTTTCCACCCGCAGACTAATGGTCGGTCAGAGTGTACAATTCATGTCCATGAGTACATGTTCAGGGCTTATGTTTGGAGTTTAGAAGACAATAGGATTACTTTTTTGCCTTTGGTGGAGTTTGTGTACGATAAAAACTACCACTCTAGCATCCAGATGGCCCAATTCGAGGACTTATATGGTAGGCATTTCCGCTCTTTGATTGGTTAGTTTAAGTCCACAGATCCTAGACCCCTTGGTATAGACTTAATATAAGGAGTTTGGAGTAGGTGAGGGTGATTCTAAGCAGACTTCGGATAGCCCATAGTAGGCACTGAAGTTGTGTTGATCCTAGGTGACAGGTCTTTGAGATTATCAGTGGTTGCATAGTATGTTCTAGATCATTCTCATGTGGTCCAGTACAATGTAGTGGTTGTACTAGTATGTTCTAGATGAGTATCATGTGCAACATTATAATGCACTAGAGTTGGATGATTTTGACCTTCGTGGAAGAGCTAGTTGCCATTTTATCTAAATATGTGTGATGGTTGCATTTGAAATCCATTCCTATTGTTAAGTTCTGTTTAAGGCATCGTTAAGTTCAGAAGGCTACCCAAAATACCGAGCATGATATATGGGAGCAATATCCTAGGTTATAATGACTTCTAGGTCATTTTAGTTTTTATGCCTTCTTTCATCATTTCGAGAGTTCTTGTAGCGGCCCCAAGTCATTTATGACTTGCTAGGACTGACAGTTTGGTCACCTAGTCGTTAATTTAATTTTAGTGTGTGTTTTAGTATTTTGGAGTTTCTTGAACCTTGAATGGTCAATTTTGATCAAAAGTTTAAGAAAATGACCTCAAAATCTAATTTCAAAGATTTCATCAACTCCACAACGGTTGTTTTAGGCTAGTGGCATAGTCAGCACGACTTTTTAAGGCTTTAACTACAAGTAGGTGTGATTGGCCATTTGAACTTTCAATTTAAGCCCTAAGTTTGAATTTAGTCAGCATTCTAAGTAAACAAGATCAGTTGAGAATTCCATTAATGTGGTGAGCTCCGAAATGTAGAGTTTTATCTATAAGATCCTTTGGTTGGATTTTGACGCTTCTTGGTTGATTTTGATCCCCCTTGTGGATTTTTTCTTAAAATAGAGTTTGGGTCTAGGACCCACTTTTGTCCAAGATAACCTCATATATGAACTTCGACTGCTTCGTTGAGTATGAAGTATCTAATATTGTATGGTTGCATATCTTAATTGCATGAATGAGCTTTTGAATAATTTGGAATAGCCTATCAGATATTTTGAATCTTTTCAAACCATTTGATATGCATCAACTAGTGGAGCTCATTTGGTCTTTGAATTTGTTGGCCCGTAGCTGAAATCATAATGTTTAATTAACCCAAGGTCCGTATTAAAAGAGCCTTCTCCACAATTGTGGAGGTCACATTTACGCGACCCACACCGCAAATGTGTGGATCTTCTTAGAAACCATATATTAGGGTTGATTGACACTACTTCGAGGGTAGAACAATTCTAGTTGGGGTTATATATGTGTTATTGCATGCTACTATATATTACTTGTGTAATTACTTGTTTTTTGAAGCATGTTCGGCCTTAGTAAAAGATGGACTAGTATTGCCTTAGACTGACGAGCCTTGTAGCTTTATTGTGTCTCCAATGTCGTTTCAGGAAGACTAGGTCCTTGTAGACTAGAATGGCATACTTAGATATGATAGTATGAGCCTTAGTGTGGGCATTTGTGCATATTCTTAGCCCTAATTATATACTCTTCTTATTTTTGCACCTTTGATGTGTCACCGAAGGTTTTACGCTTTTTTGGGATTTGTTTAGTTTATTCGTGGAGCCTTTTAATGATCTTTTGGGGGTGAACGTAGATCCACGATGTCTTGGAGCCTTTTAATGATCTTTTTGGAGTCGACACGACTCCAGCAAATCTTGCTAGCTCGACGTCTTATGCCCTAGAAGTTGACTATATGCGTGGGTGTCCTTGATATCTAAGATCCTCTACAAAGTACACATGCCCTCGGGTCACTCTAGTTTGTTTGGTGGCTAACTCCACTGAGGCTGGGCATCCTAAATTTGTTGTCACACCTGCTAGTTAGGCTAAGAGTTGACTAATTCTAGGTTGAATACTATTGGCATAGGATCTCGTTGATGTCCTCAGTTGTGTATTTGAGTTATTCTTTGTTCTTGTAGTCTTAGCTATTTTGTACACCTATCAAACTTATAAGGGTTTTTGGTTTTTTATTAAACTTTCGCATGAGTGTGCCTTATAGTCTTACGGGGTCTAGTTAGGTTTAATTTAGTTATACTTACATTTAATTTCAATAGGCTCTTATGCTTCCTTTTATATATTTTATTTGACCTTTGTTATCTAGATTCTCTCTTTTCATATTGTTTTTTACCTTTATTGCCTAGTCGACCTATGATGTCAACTTAGAAACATTTATTTTATACTTATATTATACTATACATCTTTACAGGATGTAGGTCCTAGTATCAGTTACCAATGGTGGTTGTTGGTGAAACTTTTTAAATCTTGTGGATATAGGAAACGAGGGTGAGCAATTGGTGTCCTGAGTCAACATGTCTTCTTCTGTACATCTGTTAGCGCCTTTGATATGCCTTCTTGTGGTCAACATTTGAGACTTGTATTTAATTCATATGACACAACTCTGTACTCGTGAATTCCAGGTATTGAGAGTGTTCAATTGTATATAGTTTTTGTTTAGCTATGTTTATGTATCATTTAAGCGTTCTTATATTTTTCTAGTTAGTTGTGCCCTTGTTCTCATTACGTGTCGTTCTGGATATGGATTGCCTTACCCACGGATGGGTTATAGCAGGTGTCAATATGACTTAGGAAGTCGAACCGTGACAAGTGTAAAACTTTTTAATATAGTCTCCTTCTTGGGGAGTACATATGTCACGCCCTGATTCCACATCCTGAGTGTGGTGGCACTTAGAACCGTCTCAGGTCCCAGCAAAACCTTCACCTAGCTTATTTCTATATTAAATACTACCATAATTATGTGAATGTTTTTAAAATATGAACATGCAATAACTTTAGAAAATAAAGTGAAGCACTATGTAGATTAGATATTCCTTATAATGATGCTTGTGATACAACTGAAACTGTTACGATCCAACCCATTAGGTTGTACGAGCGCCTACTCTAACATCTATGTAAGTGAAGCCTTACCTCCTAATTTTGAATACAGACAACGCGAAATAAATAAAAACATATTGTGACATCCTCTTTAAATATGAAAATACTCTTAACATGGTTTGAAAAAAGTTCTTTGTAAAGAAACACACTAAACACTTCTCCAATGAACAAGTCTAAGAAGGGACAAGATTTCTATAAGACTACAATTTATAAAATGACAAGACACAACTCCCAACATAATGAAATAGGCGTAAAATCATTCAAAGGTGATCAACATCTTCACTTATAAAACATCACTAATTCCTACGTGGCGTAGAAAAAGTATTATAAGTACAACAACACGTATTGGTAAGCATCATCAATCGACCTAAACCCACACATTGTATCACACAACTTATCCAAGAAATTTTCAACTTTAATATAAAAAAGGACCCCAAACTTTAAATCACCCACCTCTTTCATTGACAACTTTACATCTAAGTCATTCCATCCTCATGTCAAGTCATATACTAACTTTTTTACCACATACTATTCTTCCCAAACATGAAACTAACTTAAATCCATGGAACTTGTTGGGCATGTATAAATATTTGAATTTCCCAAAATATGTCTGGATTTAAATAGATTGGGTGATGTACACATTATGACTAACTTTTCTTTAATGTCAAGAGTGTTTTTTGCTTAATTTAGACAAACACTGTAGAGGTGGAGGAGGACGAGAGGAGGGGATGGATTATGGAAGCAATTAAACTAATCGGTAGGCTGCAATATTTAGTTGTTCTTAAATATTATGAAGACTTTTTTGAAATTTGAGGGTGTCATCTTCATTGTCTACTTAATTTCTATGTTTTTCGTTTCTTTTATATGTCTTCATTATATTTCTATTTTTTAGAATTCATCATGTGGATTACACGTGTGATGCACAATATGTATGTGTGCAACATGGAATACACATGTGACACACAAAAAATAGTATCTACCATCTTCCTACATGAGAACGGTCAAGATCAGTTTTGAGGTTCAAGGCACAGGATGCGTACGTGTGATGTACAAGAGCTACTATGATATGAATTTAGATTAATATGGTGGAAAAAACATACTAAATTTAAATAAAATAATAGATAAGGATAATTTAGTCAAATTACCATTTATGTTATTGTTTTTAAGGAGTGTGGAAAAGTAACAAACATGACAAGTAAAATGGACCAGAGAAATAATTAATTTGGTGGTGTGGGGATGAAATATATAATCAATCTAATATGTTCTTAGAAGTAAATGGAATGGTAAAGATTATGAGATTAGGGACATAGTTTTATTACAATGTTAAATTTCTAATTTAATATTACAATACTCCAAAGTCTTCTACATCTATCTGTCAAAATCTCTCCTTCAGACTAAATGTTGTCTGGATACGACTGATTGAATTTGTTTTAAATATATTACTTGACGTTCTATTGAAAATGTAATTGTTCATATTTTGTAATTACTTCTTCGTTTGGTTCCGTTATTGAATATAGTAGGAGGAAGTCAACATAGTCTCTATTTTGATCATTTCAAGAATCTGTATCTTTATTGAGAATAATTTCACTTTGTGTTCTTTAATCGATCATCATAATTGTTTGATTAACTTTTCACAAAGATATCTTCATAAATCATAAGTTTTAATGTCTTACCCAAAAGATTTCATCATAAAGACTTTTTTTATGTTTCTTGAAAATAGTTAAATTCTTGGACAATACATATGATTTTGTCAAAGAAGCTACATATTAACTTGATAATCGTAATGATTAATTCACTTAAATAAATGTTATTTTTTGAAAAAAAATTAGAAGAATATCATGTATGATATTTGATTTCATTACAATATTTTTTCCCATTATGTACATTTACTTTATAAATAATACGATTAAGATTATGTGCTTAGATGCACAATTATCATATATATATATATATATATATATATATATACACACACACACACACACACACACCATCTGCGTCTCGTACATATAAATATAGGAAATAGGCCCCATATGTCCCGATTATAGGTCGGAAGTAGAACGTATGGCATTCAATGCATGGATTTGTAATGCACTTGTGTTACCTTAACTGTGTTGCATATCTTGGCTAGTTGGTACATTTGTCCTCATAATCTCGTAATCACTTTTTGCCAGGATAACCTCATATGGGAACTTCGACTGCTGAGTCGGAAGTATCTAATATTGTATGGTTGCATATCTTAATTGCATGTATGAGGTTCAAAATGAATTTGGAACACCCTATCAGATATTTTGGATCTTTTAAAAGAAGTTGAAATGCATCAACTGGTGCAGGCTCATTGGGTCTTTAAATTTGTAGGCCCTTAGCCGCGATCATAAAGTTTATATGACCCAAGGTCCGTATTCACAGAACCTTCTCCGCGATCGTGGAGGTCACATTCACGCGACCCATACCGCAAATGTGTGAATCTTTTTAGAAACCATATATTAGGGTTGATTGACACTATTTCAAGGGTAGTACAATTCTAGTTAGGGTTATATTGTGTTATTGCATGCTACTACAAATTACTTGTGTAATTACTTGTTTTCAGAAGCATGTTTGGCCTTAGTAAGAGACGAACTAGTATTGCCTTAGATTCACGAGCCTTGTAGCTTTATTATGTCTCCAATGTCGTTTCAGGAAGACTAGGTCCTTGTAGACTAGAATGGCATACTTGGATCTGATAGTATGAGACTTAGTTTGATATCTTTTTTGATCTAGATACTACTCCGATAACTCTTTCAGTTTAACCTCTTATGCCCTTGAAGTGGACTAGCTGCTTAGGTGTCCTTGATATCTAAGATCCTCTACAAAGTCCACATGCCCTCAGGCCACTCTAGTTAATTAGGTGGCTAACGCCACTCAGGTTGGGCAACCTAAATTTGTTATCAGACCTGCTAGTTAGGCTGAGAGTAGACTAATTCATGGTTGCATACTTTTTGGCCTAGGAACTCGTTGATGTCCTCAATTTTGGATTTGAGTTACTCTTCATTCTTGTAGACATAGATATTTTGTACACCTATCGGGCTTATAACGGTTCTTTTCATTTTTTATTAAACTTGAGCACGAATGTGCCTTCTAGTCTTACGGGAGTCTAGTTAGGTTAAATTTAGTTGTACATACATTTACTTTCAATAGGCTCCTACGCTTCCTTTTGTATGTGATTTGACCTTTGTTGTCTATATTCTCTCTTTTCATATTGTTTTTTTTACCTTTTTTGCCTAGTAGACCTATGATGGAAACTTAGAATCTTTTGTTTGATACTTATGTTGTACCCTACATCTTTTCAGGATGAAGGTCCTAGTATCAACTACAAACGGTGGTCGTTGGTGACATTTTTTATAGCTTGTGGATATAGGAAACGAGGGTGAGCAATTGGACCTAAGTCAACCTTCCATCTTCTGTACATATTTTAGCGCCTTTGATATTCCTTGTTGTTTTCCATTTTCAAACTTGTATTTTGTTCATATGAGACAACTCTGTACTCGTGACTTCATGGTTTTGAGAGGGTTTCAATTGTATATAGTTTTTGTTAGCTATGCTTATGTATCTTTTAAATGTTCATACATTTTTCTAGTTAGTTTACCCTTGTTCTCACTACTTGTCGTTCTGGGTATGGATTGTCTTACCCATTGGTGGGTTATAGTAGGTGTCAATATGACTTCGGAAGTTGAACCATGACATGTGTAAAACTTTGTAATATAGTTTCTTTCTTGGGGAGTACATATGTCACGCCCCGACTCTACATCCTGAGTGTGGCGGAACTTAGTACCATCTTTGGTCCCATCGAAACCTTCACCTGGATTATTTCTATATTAAATACTACCATAATTATGTGAATGTTTTTAAAATATGAACATGCAATAACTTTAGAAAACAAACTGAAGTACTATGTAGATTAAAAGATCCTTATAATGATGCTTGTGACAAAGTAAAACTGTTGCGATCTAACCCAGTAGGTCGTACGAGCACCAACTCTAACATATATAAGTGAAGCCTTACCTCACAATTTCAAATACAGATAATGAGAAAATAAATAAAAACATATTGTGACATCCTCTTTATATAGGAAAATACTCTTAACTTGATTTGAAACAAGTTATTTGTAAAGAAACACACTAAACACTCCCCAATGAACTAGACTAAGAAGGGACAAGATTTTCTATAAGAGTACAATTTATAAAAGGATAATACACAACTCCCAACATAATGAAATAGGCGTAAAATCTTTCAGAGGTGATCAACATCTTAAGCTATAAAACATCAATAATTCCTGCAACTAGACTATTTCAAGTGACATAAAAAGAGTATATAAGTACAACAACACGTATTGGTAAGCATCATCAATCGACTTGAACCCACACATAGTATCACACAACTTATCCAAGAAATTTTCAACTTGAATATAAAAACAGAACCCTAACCTCTAAATCACCCACATCTTTCATTGCCAACTCTACTATCTAAGTTAGTCCATCCTCATATCAAGTCATAGACTAACTTTTCTACCACATAGAGTTCTTACCAAACATGAAACCGACTTAAATCCATGGAACTTATTGGGAATGTATCAACATTTGAATTTCCAAAAATATGTTTGGATTTGAATAGATTGTGTGATGTACACTTTATGACTAACTTTGCTTTAATATGAAGAGTATTTTTGCATAATTTAGACAAACACTATACAGGTGGAGGAGGATAAGAGGAGGGGATGGGTAATGGAAGCAATTAAACTAATTGGTAAGCTGAAATTTGTGGTTGTTCTTAAATATTATGAACACTTTTTTGGAATTTTAGGGTGTCTCTTTGTACCATTTTGAAAATCCAACGCGAGTCTTAAAGCTTAACATAGGTGTCATGAGGTCTAAACACTATTTTAAGACCTATTTTAATGATTATAGGTCATTTAGGAAGTTTAGGAACCAAAATGTCCATGAAGTTCGGGAACTAGTTTTAGGAGGTCTAGTGTGCCTAGATATATTTGACGAGCTTTTAGAAGTCAGAAATTCATAAATTGGAGGAAGGGTAGTTCATATATTTTAAGATGATTTGTGGTCGAAACTTCCAGCTACGACTCCCCAAGGACCAACCAAGGGCCCTTGAGGAGGACCCTAGCACGTAAGAGGTAACACTGCCTGCGCAGTGTGCACATACGAGACATAAATGACGGCTCTTGTGTGGATCGACGGAGTATCGACCCCATTAGTTGACCCACACTTATGAAACTTCACTGGAGGGGTTCGTCTGCACACTCTCTGAACTCATCGATGGACGTGCATCACGAAGGGGAGCTGGTCTGTCAATTGAGCCACGGGGCGTCAACAGGGTTCCGTCTGTGGGGGTTTATCTTCCTGCACTTTTTAAATTAAGTCCTAACCAATTTATTAAGGGGTTTATGGGTTAGTTAGGGATTAAAGGAAGACTAATTAACTAATTTAACTCCCCATATGAAGACCCCAACCCTCATTAGATTAAACATAACTCACAAAACAAATCCTCTTCCTTCTCTCTTCTTTCTCCCTCTAATTGGACGACACCATTGAAGACTAGCTAGGGGAAGAATTTGAGGGTTGTAGATGGGACGAATTCACCATAAAATCTTCATCAAAAGTTGAGGTATGGGATCTAATTCACCTTTGAGACCTCTTTCCTTAAAGGGTTCCTTCAAAATATTTTCAAAAGTTTGCTTTTCATGTGGATTCTTCTCAATCACGAAAATTAGGTTATGAATTGAATTGTATATTTTTTCTATTAGATTATATGAATATATTAACATGTACTTTAAATTTATTATAGTATATATTGATGATTTGGTATAGGTTGTAGATGTTGATCCTTAACACTTAACCCTAGGTTAGATATTGACATGAATTAGGTTGAAATTGATTCAACTGACTTGGTTATTGGTTGAATTGCTATTAATTGATGTCGTTACATTAATCATGAACAAGTTAGAGTGAATTGTACTATTTCATGCTAATTCTTGAGATGATGATCGAGGTTACAAAGTGAATTGACCTAAGTATCTTGTCTTAAGCTATGATCTAGTATTGAATTATGATGTAGTGATTCTCTAATCCTTGTTATCATGTTGATTATTGAATTATGATGTTGTACATCTAAATTGGATTGAATTAAGGGTTCATGGTAAGACCTTGATGATGAACTATGAAGGAGAATTGGTGAGTCTTAGTATCTCTATCCTTTACTTCCAAATGTGGTTAATTCAGATTAAGTCATGATGTTATATAGGAGTAAGCCTTGTATTAGGATTGATAGGGTGGTATGATGTTGAATTGAAATGTCTTGACTATGTTGTGAGGTTGGTTAAGGTGTATGTGTTATAACGATAGTGATGACTATAATGTGCATTATTATGATATGAAATGCTAATGTGCTAACCTCACTTATATGAATTGTAATGAAAGGACTTATACTCAAGCAAATCTTATTGAGATAATGATTATAAAAGTGTTATTCCCTATTACCTAAACTAATCTATGATTGATAATTAAAGGCTTAAAGGCATTTCAAAAATGGACTCTAGCTTAGCACTGAGTGAACTAGAGTGAGGAGTGTCCCTTCCCACATAGGGAAGGTAGGAACACTAAAGTACTCTTGAGATTCGAGACTACAATGCATGTAGCATAAAGAGGGTCCCAACTATATCTCCTAGTTCTTGAACTATGTTTCCCTCATAGGAATACTAGCTAGTGAATCCACGTAGTTGCTATGTTTTATGTTTTGGTACTACCTTGGCAAGTAGTCCACCTTCCTTTGGTGTAGGGTTTTATCACACCGGATTCAACACTAGATCATGTGGTCTACTTCAATTATAGAAATATGTTCCCAAAAAGGTAAAATGAATTAAAGGATTGAACTCTAACTAGGATAACCTAAGGGGTCTAGCATAGTCTAGGTAGTGGTATGGGACTCTACCTAATCATTGCACTAGTTAGCCTTGAGAGGAGTCTTAGGAGGATGTTCTAATGTATGTTTATGCCTAAAATGATATATGATGTGTATATGATGAACTTACACATTGTTGATATTATATGTTGATTAGTTCACTTGTGAATATGTGTTGGTCTTTATTGTTAAAGTAAGATGAAAGTATGTGAAGTATGGTGTTAGTCATGATTCTTGTCGGGTTACTTGATTGAGTAAGGTTATGGGGCTTTTCTTGGTCATTGAACTTGTTGACTTGTAGGGGTTCATCGGTAATTGTCTTGTTTCGTTTTAATGAAAGGTACTCTTATTCATGCTTATTGTTAAATATGACTTGATAATGGAGTTAATTGGGTATGTATCTACTTCATAATATGAATGATTGACTGGACTAGACTTGATGTTGTAGTATTGTGATGAATATGCCTATGACTTAATAAATGTGAAATATTGATTGATATGGTTTTGCTGTATATGCATGAAGGTTTTAAATGAAAAATGCATACTTGTCGAAATGTCCTTTTTCTTAGCATATTTTATAAGTATATGTGCATACAGTCTCATACTTAGTACAAGTGGCGTACTAACCCCATTTCTTCCTTTTTCCCCAACATTTTTGGTTTTGGTTGAAGGCTCATTCGAGACGACTTGAAGAAGACTTGGATATTCTCTACCATCCAACTGGGTAGGTCCTCACTTTCCGAGGGCGATGCCAATATCTAGCTTATGGACTTGCTTTGTTTTCTAAGACTCTTATGTTCATTCTATTTTCATTTGAGTACGATTTGTATAAGCCTATATGTGGCTTCTTTACATTGATGTAGGGGTATGCCCAAATTGCTATGATCTTTTAGATGGTATGAGATGAGACAATCCTTAGGACTATGTTCTATCTTATATATGTGTGTGCAATAAAAGGAGAAGGCTATGTAACCTTCCTATACGAAGGGTCTATATATACTTGATATATATATTGTGTGTATGTAGATGTCTATGTAAACCTCCAAGTAGAAGAAATTAAAAGTTTTAATATTTCCGTTAAATTCAACTTATGAATGTGATGATGTAATCTAAAAGGCTAGTCTTAGTCCTCAAAGAGGACGACGATGCCGTTCACATCTAGGGGGTAAACCCGGATGTGACAAACTTTGTATAAGAGTATGAGGTTGAATTATGTTAGAGTCAATATCTCTCTCAACCATGTCTATGTAAGTTCGTGTTCATAATTGTGAAGCGCGCCACACATATGGATAGGAACCTACATGATGCCTAGGAAACTCTCATTTTATTGGAAATCTTATATCGTGCCATTAGAGTATACTTATGGTGTGATTTTGCATCTAAACCTATTGTTGTGATTATAGGAAGGATGAACACTTGAAGGAATGTGGCACGAAGACTTGAAGAGGAAATTGCAAATGCGGGAGCTCCTCCCCGTGGTGATCAAGTTCCTCCACTTGAAGAAGATTCTAATATGGAACAAGCTCCGGTCAATCCTCCACCCTTGACGGATGGAGATAAAAGGGCTTCCCTCATCCAATTGGCTCAAGCCGCCACTGTTTAAGCCTAATCTATGACGGCCCAAGCCAACCGGGAGGTTATACCTCGTCCTCGTCAACAAGTCACTACTATGGCTTCTCGTCTAAGAGACTTCACACGGATGAACCCTCCTACCTCCTACGAGTCTAAGGTTAAGGAAGACCCCAAGAATTTATCGATCAAGTCTATAAGATAATCTTGGCTATGGGGTTTTCCACAAGTGAGAAGGAAGAGTTGGCCACTTATCAACTCAAGGACGTGGCTCAATCATGGTTTGTTCAATGGAGGGATAATAGGCCATTAAGGGGTGGTCCGTTGACTTGGGAGATATTTAAGAAGGCTTTTCTAGATCAGTTATTTCCTAGGGAGATGAGAGAGGCTAAAGTGGTGGATTTTATCAAGCTTTGCCAAGGAGGTATGAGAGTTCATGAATACTCTTTGAAATTCACTAAATTGTCGAAATATGCTCCTTCTTTGGTTTCTGATTCTAGAGATGAAATGAGCTTCTTTGTGACGGGGGTGTCGATGATTTGCAAGAGGAGTGTTATTCGGCTATGTTACATGACAACATGAACATTTCTCGTCTTATGGTGCATGCCAAGTATGTGGAAGAGGCAAGGGCTGGGAGGATGAGTAAAGATGCCAAGAGGGCAAGATCTTTTGATGGAGGTCTTCAAAGAATAGGCTTGAAATACAAGACAAGGCTAGGTTAAGAAGCGGGTTTCAATTCAAGTTCCTTCCGAGTTCCCTAAGGCTAGTAGTGATAGGGTGTCTAACCCTAAATTTAAGAGGGGAAAAGGTACTAATTCACCAACAACCGATAAGACAACTTGTAGAAACTGTGGCAAGAAGCACTATGGTGATTACCTTAAGGGGACGAACAATTGTTTTGGTTGTGGTAAAAGCGGGCACAAGGTTACGGATTGCCCTAATGTGAGAGGTCAAGACAAGGGTAGTGGTCAATCTCAAGCAAGTGGTTCAAATGAGGATCCAATGAAGAACCGCTTCCATGCTCTCCGCTCTAGGGGTGAGGAAGAGACTTCTCCCGACGTGGTGACCAGTATGTTGAAGTCTTCCCTGTTGATGTTTATGCCTTACTTTATCCCGATTCTACTTTATCATTTGTTACACCTCTAGTAGCCAAAAAGTTTTATATTTTACCCGATATTTTGCATAAACCTTTTATAGTGTCTACTCCGGTGGGTGAGTCGGTTGTTGCAAAAAGGGTGTATAGAAATTGTCCTATAATGTTTCCCAATAGAGTTTCTTATGTTGATCTAGTAGGACTCGATATGTTTTATTTTGATGTTATATTGGGCATTGATTGGTTGCATGCTTGCTTTGCCTCTATTGATTGTAGGACAAGAGTGGTGAAGTTAACTTTCCAAATGAACCCGTTGTAGAGTGGAAGGGGAGAAACTCTAGTCCTAGAGGTCGTATCATCTCTTGTCTAAAAGCATGCAAAATGATCTCTAAAGGTTTTCTATACCATATTGTAAGAGTCCAAGATCTAGATTCCGAAATTCCTCCCACTGAGTCGGTCCCCATAGTGAGTGAATTTCTTGAGGTTTTTCCTAATGACCTTCCCGGTATTCCTCCCAAATGGGAAATTGATTTTGGTATTAATTTGCAACCGGATACAAATGGCATTTCAATTCCTCCTTATCGGATGGCTTCGGCCGAATGGAAAGAGTTGAAGGCACAACTCAAGGATTTACTACACAAAGGCTTTACAAGACCTAGTATTTCTCCATGGGGTACTCCGGTTTTGTTTGTAAAGAAGAAGGATGGGTCTTTAAGAATGTGTATTGATTACCGCCAACTCAATAAGGTCACAATCAAGAACAAGTATCCTCTCCCTCTGATTGACGACTTGTTTGATCAACTCCAAGGGACAAGCTACTTTTCTAAGATTGACTTGAGGTCAGGGTATCACAAACTTAGAGTGATAGGTGAGGATATACCAAAGAAGGCATTCCGGACTAGATATGGTAATTATGAGTTCTTAGTAATGTCCTTTGGTCTCACTAATGCTCCGACGGCGTTTATGGACCTAATGAATAAGGTGTTTCGAAAATACATTGAGTTATTTGTCATTGTCTTCATTGAAGACATCTTGGATATTCAAAAAATGAGGGTGATCACATGAACCATTTGAGGGTAGTGTTGCAAGTACTTAAAGAACATCAATTATTTGCCCAAGTATAGCAAAAGTGAGTTTTGGTTGAGTTCGGTGACATTTCTTGGTCATATCATCTCTAGTGAAGGAGTTGAGGTTGATCAAAGGAAAACGGAGGCGGTGAAAAATTGCAACTTAAGGTACATGAGCGAGACTATCCAACTCATGACCTTTAGTAGGTGGCCGTGGTGTTTGCCTTGAAAATATGGAGGCATTACTTGTATGGTTTTCATGTTGATGTCTTTACAGACCATAAGAGTCTCCAATATGTGTTTACCCAAAAGGAGTTGAATCTCCGACAAAGAAGGTGGTTAGAATTGTTGAAAGATTATGACATGAGTGTCCTCTATCACCTTTGCAAGGCCAATATGGTTGTGGATGCCCTAAGTCGTATGACTATGGGTAGTGTATCTCACATAGAGGAACGCAAGAAAGACCTAGTGAAGTTTTCCATAGGTTGGCTAGGTTGGGTGTGAGATTGGAAGATTCTTCAAATGGTGGTTTCATGGTTCATAACAACTCCGAGTCATCATCAGTACTTGAGGTGAAGTCCAAACAACACCTTGACAAATCATTGATGGAGTTCAAGAATCGGTCCTTGGCAAGCTTAACGAGGCATTCTCCCTATGGGGGGATGGTATTTTAAGGTGCCAAGGGAGATTACGTGTTCCCAAGGTAGATGGGTTGAGGGACCGAATCCTTGAGGAAGCCCATGGGTCCCGCTACTCCATTCATCCGGGTTCGACGAAAATGTACCATGACCATAGGGAAGTATATTGGTGGGAAGGTATGAAGAAGGACATAGTGGATTTTGTCGCTAAGTGTCCAAATTGCCAACAAGTAAAAGTAGAACATCAAAAGTCAGGTGGCTTACTACAAGAAATCCAAGTTCCTACTTAGAAGTGGAAAGACATCAATATGGATTTTCTAGCGAGTTTACCTCGAACTAAAAAGAAATATGACTCGATATGGGTGGTTTTGGATAGGTTGACCAAGTCTGCGCACTTTATTCCCATCAAGTCTACTTATTCGGCGGAAGATTATGTTAGGATCTTCATAGATGAGATTTTGTGTCACCATGGAATTCGTTATCCATCATATAGGATCAGGGTGCACAATTCACATCTAGGTTTTGGAGGTCATTCCAAAAAGGGTTGGGTACTAAGGTGAAGTTGACTACCGCTTTTCATCCCCAAATGGATGGTCAAGCGGAGCGAACTATTCAAACCCTTGAGGATATGCTTAGGGATTGTATTATTGATTTTAAGGGAAATTGGGATAAGCATTTGTCTTTGGTTGAGTTTGCTTATAATAATAGTTTTCATTCATCCATTTTCATGGCTCCCTATGAAGCCTTGTATGGTAGGATATGTAGGTCTCCTATTGGATGGTTTGAAGTAAGATAGCCTTCGCTTCTTGGTCCCGATTTGGTTTATAAGACTTTGGAGAAATTTCATATCATAAGGAACCGGTTGCAAACGGCCTATGGTCGGCAAAAGTCTTATGTCGATCATAGGAGAAGGGATTAGGAGTTTGAATGAGGTGATAAGGTGTATTTGAAAATTTTACCAATGAAAGGGGTGGTTACATTTGGAAAGAAAGGGAAGTTGAGTCCTCATTATGTGGGTCCCTATGAAATATTGCAAAGAGTTGGTAAGTTTTCTTATGAACTGAACCTTCCTAGTCAATTGGCATCGGTACATCCGGTTTTCCATGTTTATATGCTTAAAAAGTGTATTGGTGATCCCGAGTCTGTTCTTCCTATTGAGGGTCTTGGTGTCAAGGATAACCTCTCTTATGAGAAAGTTCCGGTTCAAATCCTTGATAGGCAAGTCAAGAAGTTATGAAATAAAAAGGTGGCTTCCGTAAAAGTGTTATGGAAGAATCACCTAGTTGAGGGTGCTACATGGGAGGCCAAGGCCGACATGAAGTCCCGTTACCCTCATCTATTTGATAACATATAATGACTAAAAATTGAAGTTGTTTTGATTTTTAGTGAAGTGTTGCAAAATGAGCATTTTTATTTTTGCTTTACAGTGATTACAGTGAAGTGAGCATTTAAACTTGAAATTTTTCTCTTTGGGCTTGTTTCGAGTTATGTCGTGCATTTTGATATGTTGAGTCTTTATGAAATGATATGTAGCATGTTGATAAGTTGGACTTTGGCATATTGACTCATGTAAAGCATGTTGAGATCATGTTGTTGTTGTGAGAAGGATATTCCTCATAATGTAAAGTTTAACCTTATGTAAGGTAATTGAAGTTTTGAATTGCCTTGTNAGTTTAACCTTATGTAAGGTAATTGAAGTTTTGAATTGCCTTGTATAATTAATATGATTGATGTTGTTATGTATTGTTGTTGGTTCAGCTGCTAGTCTCGAGTCTATTCCTTCTTTTCAACATGTTTAGTGTCATTCAGGGACGAATATTCCTAAGGGGGGATAATGTAACATTTCAAAAATCCAAGGCCAGTCTTAAAGCTTAACATAGGTGCATGAGGTCTAAACACTTTTTCAAGACCTATTTTCATTAATATAGATCATTTAGGAAGTTTAGGAACCAAAACGTCCATGACGTTCGGAAATTAGTTCTAGGAGGTCTAGCGTGCCTAAGCCTATTTTACGAGCTTTTAGAAGTCGGAAATCCATAAAAATTGGTGGAAGGGTATTTCATAGGTTTTTAATATGATTCGTGATCGAAATGTTTGGGTACAACTCCCCAAGGACCAACCAAGGGCCCTTGAGGAGGACCTTAGCACATAGGAGGCAACACTGCCTGGGCAGTGTGCACCAACGAGACACAAACGACGGCTCGTGTGTGGATCGAGGCGTCGATGCCAACCGTCAACCTACAGTTAGCCATTTCACTAGTGGGATTTGTCTGCACACTATCTGAACTCATCGACGGACGTGCAACACGGAAGGGGGGCTGGTCCGTCGATTGAGTCACGGGGCATCGACGGGGTTCCGTCAGTGGGGGTTTATTTTCCTGCATTTTTTAAGTTAAGTCCTAACTAATTAATAGTGGTTAGTTAGGTATTAAATAAATACTAGTTAACTAATTTAACTCCCCATATAAGTACCTCAACCCTCATAGATTAATCATAACTCACAAAACAAATCATCTTCCTTTTCTCTTCTTTCTCTCTCTAATTGGAAGACACCATTGAAGACTAGCTAGGGGAAGGATTTGGGGGCTGTAAAGGGATGAATTCACCATCAAATCTTAATCAAACGTTGAGGTATGAGATCTAATTCACCTTTGAGACCTCTTTCCTCAAACGGTTCTTTCAAAATATTTTCAAAAGTTGGGTTTTCATGTGGGTTCTTCTCAATCTCGAAATTTAGGTTATGAATTGAATTGTTTATGTTTTATATTGGATAATATGAATAGATTAACATATATTCTAACTTGATTATAGTATATCTTGATTATTTGGTATAGGTTGTAGATGATGATCCTTAACCCTTAACCCTAGGTTGGATATTGACATGAATTAGGTTGAAATTGATTCAAGTGACTTGGTTATCGGTTGAATTGCTATTAATTGATGTCGTTAAATGAATCATGAAAAACTTAAAGTGAATTGTAGTATTTCATCCTAATTCTTGAGATGATGATCAAGGTTACAAAGTGAATTGACCAAAGTATCTTGTCTTAAGCTATGATCTAGTATTGAATTGTGATGTGGGGATTCTCCTAGCCTTGTTATCATGTTGATTATTGAATTATGATGTTGTACATCTAAATATGATTGAATTGAGGGTTCATGGTAAGACCTTGATGATGAACTATGAAGGAGAATTGGTGAGTCTTATGATCTCTATCCTTTACTTCCAAATGTGGTTAAATCTGATTAAGTCATAATGTTATATGAGAGTAAGCCTTGTATTAGGATTGATAGAGTGCTATTATGTTGAATTGAAATTTCTTGACTATGTTGTGAGGTTGATTAAGGTGTATGTGTTATAAGGATGGTGATAACTATCATTGTGCATTATTATGATATGAAATGCTAATGTACTAACCTCACTTATATGAATTGTAATGAAAGGACTTACACTCATGCAATTCTTATTGAGATTTTGATGATGATGATTATACAAGGGTTAGTCCTTAGTCCCTATGACCTAAAATAAGCTATGATTGATAATTAAAGGCTTAAAGACATTTCAAAAATGGACTCTAGCTTAGCACCAAGTGAACTAGAGTGAGGAGCGTCCCTTCCCACATAGGAAAGGTAGGAGCACTAAAGTACTCTTGAGATTGGAGACTACAATTCATGTAGCATAAAGAGGGTCCCAACTATATCTCCTAGTCCATGAACTATATTGTCCCCAAAGGAATACTAGCTAGTGGATCCATGTAATTGTTATGTTTTATGTTTTGGTACTACATTGGCAAGTAGTCCACCATCCTTCAGTGTAGGGTTTTATAACACCGGATTCCACACTAACTCATGTGGTCTATGTCGGTTAGAGAAAGATTTTCCCAAAAATGTAAAATGAATTAAAGGATTTAACTTTAAGTAGGATAACCTAAGGGGTCTAGCTTAGTCTAGGTAGGGGTATGGGACTCTACATAAGCATTGCACTTATGCTTATAATGATATATGATATGTATATGATGAACTTACACATTGTTGATACTATGTGTTGATTAGTTCACTTATGAATATGTGTTGGTCTATATTGTTAAAGTAAGATGAAAGGTACATCTAAATGTCATGTTATGTGAAGTAGAGTGTTATTCATGAATCTTTTTAGATTACTTGACTGAGTAAGGTTATGGGGATTTTCTTGGTCATTGAATTTGTTGACTTGATGGGGGTACATGGGTAATTGCCTTGCTTTGTTTAATGAAAGGTACTCTTATTCATGCTTATTGTTAAATATGACTTGATAACGGAGTTACTTCGGTATGAATCTACTTACATGATATGAATGGTTGACTTGACTAGACTTGATGTTGTAGCATTGTGATGAATATGCTTATGACTTAATAAATGTTAAATATTGATTGGTATGATTTTGTTGTATATGCATGAAGGTTTTAAATGAAAATGCATACTTGTTGAAATGACCTTTTCTTAGAATATTTCATAAGTATATGTGCATACGGTCTCATACTTAGTACAAGTGGTGTACTTACCCCATTTCTTCCTTTTTTTCCCTAACATTTTAGATTCCGGTCGTTGAAGGCTCATTGAAGACGACTTGAAGAAGACTGGATATTCTCTACCATCCAAGTGGGTAGGTCCTCACTTTCTGAGGGCGATGTCAATATCTAGCTTATGGAGTTGCTTTGTTTTCTAAGTCTGTTATGTTCATTCTGTTTTCAATTGAGTACGATTTGCACAAGCCTATATAGGGTTCTTTACATTGATGTAGGGTTATGCCCAAATTGCTATGATCTTTTAGATGGTATGAGATGAGACAATCTTTAGGACTATGTTCTATCTTATATATGTGTGTGCAATAAAAGGAGAAGGCTATGTAACCTTACTATACAAAGGGTCTATGTATACTCAATATATATATTATGTGTATGTAGAGGTCTATGTAAACCTCCAAGTTCTGCTAAATTCAACTTATGAATGTGGTGATGGAATCTAAAAGGCTAGTGTTAGTCTTCAAAGAGGACGACAACACCGGTTACATCTAGGGGGTAAACCCGGATGTGATAAACCTCGTATCAGAGAATGAGGTTGAATTATCTTAGAGTCAATGTCTCTCAACCAAGTCTATATAAGTTCTCAACATGTGGGGTTTACACGTGTGATGCACAAAATGTATCTATGCAACATGGAATACACATGTAACACACCAAAATTAGTATCTACCATCTTTCCACATGTGAATGGTCACGATTTTTTTTGAGATTCAAGGCACGGGATGCGTACGTGTGATGTACAAGAGCTGCTATGATATGGATTTAGATTAATGTGGTGGAAAAAACTTATTAAATGAAATCAAAGAATAGATAAGGATAATTAAGTCAAATTACCATTTATGATATTATTTTCCTAAGCAGTGTGGAAAAGTAACAAACATGACAAGTAAAATGGACCAGAGAAATAATCAAATTGGTGGTGCAGGGATGGAATATCTAATCAATCTAAAATGTTCTTAAAAAGTAAATGGAATGGTCAAGATTATGAGATTCGAGACATAGTTTTATTACATTGTTAAATTTCTATTGAAAATGTAATTGTTTATATTTTGTAATTTACTTTTTTTTTGTTTCGTTATTGGATATAGTAGGAGGAAGGTAACATAGTGTTTATTTTGAAAATTTCAAGAATATATATTTTTATTGAGAATAATTACACTTTGTGTTCTTTAATCGATCATCATAATTCATTGATTCAATTTTCACAAAGATATCTTTACAAATCACAACTTTTAATTTCTTATACAAAGAATTTCATCATAAAGACTTTTTTTATGTTTCTTGAAAATAATTAAATTCTTGAACAATACATATGATTTTCTTAAACAAGCTACATATTTAACTTGATAATCGTCATGATTGATTCTCTTAAATATATGTTTTTTTAAAAATATTTAGAAGAATATCATATATGATATTTAATAATATTTTCATTACAATATTTTTTTCCATTATATGCACTTAAGTTATAAATGATTTGATTAAGATTATGTTCTTACAGTGACATTTATAACATATATATATATATATATATAT
>NC_028639.1:32318713-32352558 GCF_001406875.1 Solanum pennellii | reverse complement strand
TATATATAAAGAAAACCTTAGACCCGCCTATGTGGTTCCACCACAAACTAGAATTTCTTTTTAAATTTATTTATTTCTAGAACTAGTTTTTCCCTTTCATGAAAAATTGTGACTTTATAAAGAGTTGTGACTTTTACAAAAAGTTGTGACTTTTATGAAAGGTTATGACCTTTCCGAAGGGATGCAACTTTTTCTAATAGTTGTAATATTTTCGATAATGCACAGTAAATATTTGTGTTCTAGCCCTTTGTTGTTTATAAATAGAGAGATTTCTTCTCATTTTAAAACAATAAATTCTAAACCTCTTCTTCTTCTTCACAACTAATTTTTTGTGTACTTTGTTTCTATTGAGTGGCTTACTGACGTTGTTGCTTATATTATAGATCTTGATATTTTTTTTATGGTCATTAATTCATGCTTATGTCATAAAGGATAAATGATAGGATTTAATAAATTTAGTTTTCCTTCACAATATTAATGTTTGTTACCACGTAATCTCATATGTGACATAATATTGTGTTTTAGTTTTAATAACTGAAAGATTTAAAATATTATTTTATTAATTCTCTGATATTAAATTCCCGCGCGAAGTGCTGATAATTTTACTAGTTAAAATTTAATTTAAGATCATCATATTTTCAAATTATTTTGCATTCACTAGTGAAACTAAATTGTTATTTTCACACGATTAGACAGAGGCTTGGAAAAAAGTTGGTCTTCTTAAGTTAAGATATATTTCATGTGTTTCAATTCATTTAGTCTAATTTGACTTGGTAAAGAATTTAAATAAATAAATTAAATCTTTTTGTATTATATTAAATATATGCCAAAAATATTATATAATTTTGTGTCTTAAACATGTCAGGTAAAAAATTGAAATGAAAAGATTGCCAAAACGGAAAGTGGTAATTCTTTTAATGGGAGAAAATAAAAACTAGGTCAAAAAAATTGAACTGGTGGGAGTATATATAGTTACTTAGTACCTTGAACATAGACTTCATTATTATTATCGCCGCCCAGTTGAAATAAATTTCTGAAATTAAAGCTCTCGATCTACCATGGACATACCTTCAAAGACGTCGGAAAGAGAAATTGGCATTGCTCTTCCCGCCGCCAACACTTCTTTATCACATTTGGCCTTTAAGGAGAATGAAACATCTATGCCGCATGAAAAACATCAAGTTGTGGAGATTGTTTCTTCTACCTCTGCTGAGATTTCGGGTTATGGATCGGAGAAAAACCCAGCACTAGGGCCATTTTCCCCGCCCAACATACAACATCAGGCCCAAAATCAAGAACCATCTGGTAAGAAACCCCTGTTCCAACTTTTTAAAAATTTAAAGGTTTTATGTATTTAAATTTAGTAGATAGAAATACCTAGACTTGAGATGAATTAGGAATCATGAGGTTTTAGATTCAAATATCTTATATGTCCAACCATTGGATGAAAAAAATACCTGATACTTGTGTTTAGGGGTGCTCATGGAAAATAAACAAAATTGAATCAAGCTAAATCAGACTGACGGGGAATATAGACATTCAGTTTAGTTTCGTTTTGATTTTTAATTTGTAAAATCAAACAATTAGATTGAAAAATCAATGAGATTATCCCTTTATTCTCATGCCTAAAGTGATTTAGATTCAAATGTTTTTGTGAAACTGTATGAAGAAAAGTTAATGTTTTCATTTGAACTAAGATTTTCCTCATAAGTTTATGTTTCCTTTAAATTACTTTAGCCTTTAAAACCGCATACTGATTTAGCATGATTTCCTTCAAACCTTTATGACTTTCATGTATAAAAATCCGCATTATGTAAAATTCTATCTCCATACAGAATATTTCAAATATGACTTTTAAGCTAGTCTTATATATGATACAGATAGATCTTTATTCTTATGAGAATTAATATGTATGTATGTTATTTTAGAATAACTATTTAGTACCTAGAGGATGAGGGTTTAGAAAACCCAAGTCACATAACGATGTCACTCCTTGTTTTGAGTATACATCTTTGTCAAACAACTCTATTGGACCTGAAACACTCAGATTAGTCGATCAACATATATATCATATGATTATATACTCTTTCAAGGTATAGGGAATCCTTCCCAACTAGTTTAATTATTGGATATCATGAGTTCACATGGTGCATGGTAATTGTAGAGAACTCCCTAATTTATTCACCTTTTAAAGATGTGCTTTGATTTTTATTTGATTCACTTTAAGTATGTTGTTTACAACTATGATTATGCAAGAATACTGCAATAGACTTATCTCAATATATGCTTTTGAAAGAATATCGTGAATGATAATTAGACATGAACTCCAACGATTTTCTCTTCAATTATTTCACTATGTTAAAGATTTTTGGGAACCTTATTTCACTGTCCTTGTTATTCCATTTTATGATTGCGCTAGTTCCTTTAATTTACTTTGTATAATCCACGTAATAACAAATACCTTTCTTTGTGTTGCATTCTTTTATGATGTAGATTCCGGCGCCCGTACTCAAACTCGTGGCTAGTGAGGTTTCAGTAGTTCCTGCTAGTAGTTGGTGAGTCCTCCTCATTCGAGGAATTTCTGGATTAGTTGTTAGTCATATTTTAGTAGTTTCTTTATATATTTGGTTTGAGGTAACTGGGTCCATTTCCCGGTAAACTTATTTCATTTGGTCAAAATGTTTGAGGCTTATTTCAACATTAGTTGTTCAGTCATCATGGATTTATTGATTTCTTATTATAAATTATTAAGCATATATTTTAGCTTTTGCATTAATTTCACATGATATGCTCTAATATGTTATGCCAACGGTTAACTTGGGGCCACTCGTGGTTCTAATTATCGTGTTTTTGCTGGGTGCAGACTCGGATCATGACAATTATTTTAAAACAATGATCTAATAAATTTACCCCTTCTAATATTCATTTTCTTTTAAATGGTTAAATTATTGGACAATGCATTTGATTTTCTAGAAGAAACTAGCTATATAATTCCTTCTTTTCTTAAAAAGAGTTAAATTAATTTAGTAGAATTTTCTAGAATATTTTCTACCTAATATGTTCTTGAAATGAAGAATAGAATGCAACACTCCACCCTTTCAGAATGTCTAAATTTATCCATACCTTTTTTGAAAGTCTAGAGTGATAAATTAGTTAATAAGAATTTGGGATGACATATTTTATTTTCTCAAGGGTCGTATCTCAAGTTTCAAAGTCAAACAAGTTGAAAAATAAAAGTTATCGTTAGTTTCATTTTCAAGATCTCTGTGAAATTTGGGTTAAATGTCTTGTTTCTTTGCTCCTAATCCATAAAGAGTTATAATATGCATAACTAATAAAATTGAAGGCTTTTGATTCTAGTTTCCAATTCACCAAACTATTAGTCTATATGAATTTATAATTGAGAGATATTTACATTTTTGTGATATGATGCAAGCAAGAACATAGAATGGACCCAAGTAGGTTAAAGATGTATACATCTTCTAAATATGATTTCTTCTTCATTTATAACACTCCGTGTCTTACAAAAATAGAGAAAAATCTCAAAAACTCCTAAAAATTCCCCTTAGATCTATGTGATTTTATCTTGCAAGCTGCAGGAAAGTTGTTCTATGTTGCAAGCTTATCATTTTGGCCAAAAAATCAAGTTTGTATCGTGGGAACAAGGCGGACTCCACAGTCCCCGAATTTATTTTTGAAAATCATGCCGGAGCAACTCTGCGTCACGGACATGTTTCCCAATGAAAATTCCAAAAATTGAAGTTAAGATAGACTTGTCTAAAAGTGTCCAATTGATATAGTGGTAGTTTGGATACTTGAGAAGTCGGTTAAAAATGGGTTTAGGTCCTATATAAACCCTTTCCCAAGACAAAACCCCAATACCCAATAATAAATAAGAAATCAAAAGCTTTCTCTTCCGAAGTTCTCCCAAGCTGGACGAATTGATGAACGTTTCAAGCTGGATTTAACGTCCTAATCTAAGGCATGTGAAGTGTAACATCCCTAAACTGACATAGGTGAAACTAGAGCCTAACGCTTGTGTATTGATGTTTCAAAGTCCTAAATTGGTTTATAATTGTGTTATGAGGCATTTTTTAAAGTTTTGTGAAGTTTTGAGGTCAAACGTCCAAGAATGTCCATGACATTCAAAAGGTTTGCCTTAAAACGTTCTAGTGTGCCTTAACATATTTCGTCAAGTTTTACGTGTTCATTTTGGATAAAATTAATGAAAGAGATCCTTAACATGTGTATGAACCCATTCGAGTTGGAAACGTCTGGGAAAAACTCCCCAAGGACCAACCAAGGGGTCCTTGAGGAGGACCCATCTTAATTGCCAAAATTGCCTACAGCAGTCCCACCTATAGAGGGCATTCGACGCCCAATAGGCTGGTCAACGCCTCGTAGGTGGTGGCGTCAATGAGGACATAGCCTATGAAGCTTAATATCCCAAATTCAAGTCTCTGAACCCATCAACTGTTAGCCAGGACGTCCAATCAAGGGACCTACACCCCGTAGATGGGTAGCCGTCGATTGGGTCTGCAACTGTTCGCAGCTCACTGTTAAGTGTAGGGGTGAATTGGTAGGTTCACCCTACCAAATAAATGCATGCTAAATTTCCTAAGGTCATTTTGGGTATTATAAATAGTTTTATAAGTCCTAAATACCTAAATGAATTTATTATTCCAAATCAGAACTAAAAACCTCTAAGAAACTCTCTAGAACTCTATTGGAGCCAAAACATAAGATAGAGCTTGGATTGAAGATTCTTTGGTGATTTCTCCATCATGTCTTCATAAAATTCGTGGTCTAGCATCAATTGAGGTACGGTTTTCATCCTTGAAACTCTTTTCTTCAAGGAGCCAAGCTTCAAAGTGATTTTCAAAGACTTTCTCAAAAGATAGATTTCTAAATTTTGATCTAGCCATGGGTTCTTGCATAAAACATTTTAAATCATTGAATATTGATTTAATTGATTTTAGTTTGATGATTTTAACCTAAAACCATTATGAACCCATGTAAAACATAAACTCCTAAATTTTACTATATTTTGGGTAAAGTGATCTTGTCTCTATTCTATGGTTTTCTTGTGTAGTTTACTTTAGGCTATTGATTTATAAAAGAACTGCATTAGAATCATGTATAGGATGTCTTATATTGATAAATATATATTGAATTTCTTTGAATTTATTGAGTATTATGATGTTTGAATTGAATTGGTGATCATGGCCATGGGTAAAGGCCTTTGAGTATAATGTTGGATGATTTGGCAATAGATTGAAGTAGTGAGGGTGGATTTATGGTATGCTTCCCTAACTCTCTTCATATTATATAATATACTTCTTGGATTATGATTATTATTGGTATGTTCCACATATTGTAGTGATACTTATGTGCTATACTTGTGAATTATGTGGCCTCTTCGGCATTACTTTATGAATTGTGAAACAATATCGCCTCGTATCTTGATGGTTTATGTGTTATGTGAAGTCAAAACATGATATCTCCTAGTAGATGATAGGTGTTACTAGTAGGCTATAGTGAAGTCCTTATGTGAATTACTTTATATTGACGTATCATGCTTCTTGATGACTTACATGAGACTTGTGATGGATACATTGATGATTCTTTAGAAGCGAATAGTATGACTTGCAAGTATGTCTAGTTATCTCTATTTGCTTTTGAATAAGATGTTATAATGTGATAAAATAAAGTGAAGTATGTCTTGTTTAGGTAGACTTATGTCCATTAATTGATACATCAATGAATACGAACCCTTGACTTAGTAGGTTAGAACACCCTTAGTCTTGAATGTACATGTATGAATGGATCATGACCTTGAATATAATAAAGAGGTTCATTTATGTGGAACCTTTTAGAAAGAAGTTTATGATATCCTTGAAGTCGAAAGTCGTAATGGTATCCTTCTTGTGTGAATGATGGACTTAAGGTTGATTGGCTAGAAAGTCATGAGATCATCTTAGTAAAATCATTGAGCTATCCTCTTAACCATTGAAAGGCAATCCTAGGGGACCTCTTTGGTAAGGTGTCATGATTTGGTTGTGAACTAGATATGGAACCTCTTCATGTACTTATTTATTTATATACTCTATGAGAATGAAGTCTAGCACTGAGTAAGTACGCTTGGGAAGTTTCTCTAAAATAAGATGACATTAGAGAACAAAGAAACCCTTAGTATATCTTAACCATGTGCCTACATGGGATGTGTCCTAGTTCTACCATTGGCAAGTAGAACACCCTCCATCAGAGTTTGTTCATGACTCCGGATTCCATGTATAGCAAACATTGACTATGTCGGTTATTTCCTATTCTAATCATATGGGATACCTACTAGTGTTGGAGAAGTTCTAAGAAGTTTAGGTAGTAGTATGGGATGTTATCTAGACATTGCACGATTAGGCTCTGAAGCTGTTAGTGTGTGAGTCCCTAGGTCTTACCTAAGACCATTATATGAATATCCTTATATGTTGAATGTCTTGTAAATGTCTTAATGAACTAAATGACTTAATTAAAGGTATGTTAATTGAAAAGGCAAGTATCTAGAGTAGTTTTGAGGATTGCTTAGGTAGGAGGATGTACGGGCGTTCTCTTCTTGTTTTACTAAGGCGAGTCTTAGAGTAATATAGGTAATGAGTTGTTAATTGTCCTAAATAGTCTTTACTATCACTTAGGTAAGCTTGAAGAGGGTGTATGGGCGGTCTCTTCTTGTCCTACCCAAGTGAGTCTTAGGATAAGTTTGGATAAGGGTTTTGTGTGTTAGTTAGCTTACTGTAATGTTACTGTGAAGTTACCTAAATTGCTTTAAATAGAGTATTACTTGGAATCTGTCTTATAATGTGATGTTTGGTGTCCAAATGTGGTTCTTATGCTTATGAATGAGTTTTAAATCAAAAAGAGCATATTTCTCACAAATGTCTGTTTCTCATGATTATATGTAATATGACATACTTAGCACATGTGTTTGTACTAATTCCATATTTTTTTAATACCTAAAGTTGTAGTTTGGAGGTGAGAAATTTCTTGAAGAAAATCTTGTAATCTTTACTCTTTCAAGAAAAGTTGAAGTATGTCCTCTCTTGAGTCGAGGACATAGCTATCCTTAGATTTTCTTTATTCAAGTATTTTAATAGACTAGTTTCTATATTCGATTGTATGGACCTTGTTCCAAGTATTCATGTGTCTAATATGGTGACCTGATACTTAGTGATATTCCTTATGTTTTAATGAAAGATATTTTAAGTATTATTTTTTGTGAAAAGTTTTAATTCCGCACTACTTTTCATACATGTATGCAATGAATGATATGAATGGGCTAGTACAAGACGTTCGAGAGGTCAAGTACGACGTGTCTCAACCCTAAGGGTGCCTTAGCTTCTAGGGTGTACTTTTGGGTCGTCACAAATGTGGTATCAGATCATATGTTATTAAAGTGGTCTTAGGAATTAAAAAGTCTCAAAAAGCCACGTGTAGTAGAGTCTTGTTCATTGGTGTGAGTCGCGACAGATCCATGAGCGAGAGGCTATAGGACGATAGAGTTTTCCTTCCTTCTAATCTTGTGTCGTGCCGTAGAGTAAAAGGTTATGAAAGTCCTCCTAAATGGTTTTCCTTGTGTTTATAGGAGATGACTACTATATGGATGCCCGCTAAAAGAGTTAAGGAGAGGAGAGTGAATGAGGAAATTCCTCCTCAAGTTGAGCAAGTTCTTCAAAATGGACAAGGAGTCCAAGGTGCTCAAGTTCCTCCCCATGGGTATCAATACCCTATTGTGGATGGATTTAATGATGTTTTGGTGGTTCCCCCGGACATGACTAATGGGAGATTAGAGATGCTTTACTTGCCTTAGCCCGAATTTTGACCACTCATGTAACTGGAGATGTTACGCCTAGGATGAACGCTTTGGAGAGTACTATGACCTCTAGATTGAGGGACTTTGTGAGGATGAATCCTCCTATCTTTATTGGCTCTAAGGTGGGAGAGGATCCCCAATAGTTTCTTGATGGTGTGTACAAGGTGTTGAGCTTCGTGGGGTTGAATTCTAGGGAGAAGGAGGAGTTATCTTTATACCAATTGAGGGAGCTTGCTCAAGTGTGGTACACTCAATAGAAAGATAATAGGCCGGTTGAATTGGATTTTATAGAGTGGGAAGAGTTTAAGGAGGCTTTCTTTAAAAATACTTTCCCCGTGGGAAGAGGGAGGAGAAGGTGGAAGAGTTCATTAACCTCAAGCAAGGTAATATGAGTGTTGAGGAATATTCCTTAAAGTTCACCATGTGGTCTAGGTATGCTCCATCTTTGGTGTCTAACTCTAGGAATGAGATGAGTAGGTTTGTGACCGATGTTGCCGACCTTGTGAAAGAAGAGCGTCTTATGGACAAGATCCACAATGATATGAACTTGTCTAGACTTATGGTGTATGCGCAATCTATTGAGGAATCCAAACTTGGTAGGATCGAAAGAATGTTGAAGAGGATTGGATCCAATGAGCAAAGCCAATCTAGGCTCAAGAAAAGGGCTCCAAACCATGATGGACCGAGTGCTCCTAACATCAAACTTGAAAGGGGTAGTGGTTCTCAAAATGGTAAGCCTACTTGTGTTACTTGTGAGCAAAGCACTATGGGAAGTGTTAGTTGGTACCGGGAATTGCTTTGGTTGTAGAAAGGATGGACATATGGTGACGGATTGTCCTTCTATTGCATCTAGATGGGTAGAATCTAAGCAAGATCCTCCTAGTGCTCCAGAAGGTGGTGCTCCAAAGAGGAATCACTTTTATGCACCCCGAGCTAGACGAACAAATCCGGATGATGATGATGTTGTTAAGTTCTTGTACTTCTCTCTTTAGTTTTATGAGTTCATTCTAAGTGGGGGAGTATGGTGAGTAGTAGTGTCACATCCGGGTTTACACCCAAGAGTTAACCGGCGTCATCGTCCTTTTTAAGGACTAAGACTAGCCTCTTAGTATCGTGTCATTACATTCATAGGTTGAACATGCAGAATAATTTAGAAATTTTCATTACATCTACTAGGAGGTTTACGTAGACCTCTACATATACATAATATAGTCGTATCGAGTATACATGGACCCTTCGTATCGGAAGGTTACATAGCCTTCTACTTTTATTGCACATTATCATATAGGAAATATCATAGTCATAAAAGTCATCTCATCTCATAACCATCTATTTTGAGTATATCAAATTTGGGCATAGCCCTTATATCAATCCAACAAGACCACATATAGGTCATACAAAAGTATAGTACCAAATTGAAAAGGAAACAAATGAAAGAGTCTTTAAACTCATAAAAATTCTGTAAGCTAGATAGTGGAATTGCCCTCGGAAGTTGAGAACCTACCCTACTTGGATGAATAAGGAAATCCAAGCCTTCTCCAATGTCGCCTTCCAAAACACTTCAACGACCGGAACCTAAAAATGTTGGGGAAAAAGGGAAGAAAATGGGGTTAGTACTTTACATGTACTAAGTATGAGACCATATGCACATATAATGTCAAAACATGCTAAAAAGGGACATTTAGTCAAAACATGTCATTTTACCCTTCTAAAAGCCTAATGCAAAGTCAAGCAAGTCATATCAACCAACCAAACATGCTTACTAACTCAAACACATAATATGTATTCAAACATACTTGAAACAGTGATCTACTACAACCCTATCGTCAAGGAATAACATCACAAGTATGAATAAGAGTTAATCATGTCATAAATAAGCAAGACAACTACTCATGAATCCTCTTCAAATCAACAAGTGCAATGTCCAAGCAAATCTCCATAACCTTGCTCAACCAAGTAGAATTAACAAGAAAACATAACCAATGTCCAACTTTAACAATATAATCCAACTACATATATCAAGAGAATAATCATCATCACATTAGTCATTTACATTGTAGTATCAACATATTATCATCATGTACATCATTATCATATACATACATAATATCAAATTCCTAAAGCTTCCATCAAGGTCAACTAGTGCAAGGCATAAGTCGAGTTCCATACCCCTACCTAGGCTAAGTTAAATCTCTCAAGTCACCTTAGTTAGTTCATACTTCATTACTTTATTTTACTTTAGGGAACACTTGCCTTAAACGACATAGACCACAAGAGCTAAGTGTGGAATCCAGTGTTGTAAAACCTTACACCGATGGAAGGTGGTCTACCGACCAAAGTAGAACCAAACATAAACGTAGCTTTCTAGGTGGATCCACAAGCTAGTCTTCCTATGGGGGAAACATAGTTCAAGAACTAAGAGATAGTATATTCCCTCTTGATACCACTTGGTATTTGGGGCCTCCTCTAATGGGAATCCATTGGATGAGTATTCATCTTTGGGAATTCAAAATCTCATATAGAACTATAGGGTGAATCTTCCTCTTTGGGAAGTCATCACCTCCCATTGTCAAGTTCACTCCGTGCTAAGCTAAGTCCCTTTATTGAAATGTCTTTAAGCCTTTAGTTATCAATCATATATTAGTTTAGGTCATAGGGTCTACCCCTTGTATAATCGTCATCATCAATAGCTCTATAGGAATTGCATGAGTATAGTCCTTTCATCACAATTCACATAAGTGAGGTTAACACATTAGCATTTCATAGCATATCAAGGCACATTGATAGTTATCACCATCCTTATATCACATACTCCTTAATCAACCTCACAACATAGTCAAGACATTTCAATTCAACATCATACCACCCTATCATCCTAATATAAGGCATACTCCAATATAACATCATGACTTAACCACAATTAATCACAATTGGAAGTAAAGATACAGATTCCAAGACTTACCAAGTCTTCCTCATAGTTCATCATCAAGGCCTTAACACAAACCCTCAATTCCATCAAATTTAGATGTTCAACATCATAATTTATTATTCAACATGATAACAAGACTAGAATAAACACTATAGCACAATTCAATACTAGATCATACTTAAAATAAGATGTCTAGGTCAATTCACCTTCTAACCTTGATCATCTTCTCAAGACTAGCATGAAAGACTACAATTCACTCCAATTTATTAATGTTTATTGTAACTACATCATTTAGTAGTGATATAACCCATAAACAAGACAATTGAATCAATCACAACCCAAATTACATCAAGATCAAACTTAGGGTTAAGGGTTAAAGATCATACTCTTCCATTTGAATCAAACCATGACAATTAATCATAATCAAGTTCAATTACATGTTAATCTATCCATTATATCCTGAAGAAACCCTAAACAACTCAATTCGCAATATCAATTTTGTAATTGGGTGAAACCCACATGAAAACTCGACTTTTGAAATACATTTTGAAGGAACCTTTGATGAAAGAGTCTGAAAGGTGAATTAGATCTCATACCTTAACGTCTAATGAAGAATTGATGGTGAATTTGTCCCTTTTCCATCCCTCAAACCCTTTCCTTGCTAGTCTTCAATGGTGAGTTCAAGTAGAGAGAGAAAGAAGAGAGAAGGAAGAGAGTTTATTTGTGAGTTGTGTTTCGATTAATGAGGGTTGAAGGTATTTATATTGGGACTTAATCAACTTTGTTAGACTCACTTAAACCCCTAATTAATAACCTAATACCCTAAATAATTAAATGAAACTAACTTAAATTGTGCAGGAAATTTGACCCTCACAGACGAGACCCCGAACGACGGGCCGTCTGTGAGTCGACGGGCTGGCCTCCCCTCCGTCCTGCACTCCGTAGGTAAGTTCAGAGACTCTGCAGGAGAGGGGATCCTCAATTTTTCTATGTGTGGGATGACGGTGGCATCGACGCCCCGTCGATCTACACACGGGCCGTCCCTTGTCCCGTCGATGCACATTGCCAGGCAGTGTTGCCTCAAAATACAAGGGTCCTTCTCAAGGGCCCTTGGTTGGTCCTTGGGGAATCGTACCCGGACGTTTTGACCATGAAACAACTTAAACACCTATTAGTTACCCTTTTACCACTTTTCATAAATTTTTGACTCCTAAAAGCTAGTCTAATAGGAAGGCACGCTAGTACCTCTTTGAACGTCATGGACGTTCTTGGACGTTTTGGTTCTTAATCTTCCTAAATGACCTATATTTTTTAAAATGGACTTAAAAACAGTACTTAGACCTCATGACACCTATGTTAGGCTTTACAACATGCCTTGGATCTTCAAAGTGTTACATTATCCCCCCCCCCCGCCCCAAAGGAACATTCGTCCCCGAATGACACTAAAAATCTTTTTGAAGGGAGAAATATACTCAAGACTAGCAGCCCAACCAGTCAACCATATCAAATCAACATAAATCATATCATTTCAACAAGACAAATTTTCAAAACTCCAATTATCACACATAAGGCTCGAATCACTTCATCATGAGATATTTCTTTCTCACAACACATATGAGTTCAACATACATTACATGAGTCAATTAGCACAAATTTCAAATTAACAACATGATACATGTTATTTCATAAAGACTCACTATACCAAAATTCACAATATAATGCCAATAAATCAAAAAGGCAAAAATTCAAGTTCTAGAATTACTACTCAAATGTAATGCAACCCCAAAATGCACATTTTTGCAAGACTTCACCAAAAATCAAGAAACTTCAATTTCTAGTCATATTATATTATTAAAAGGAATGACTAACCTTAATTATCAAAAATATGAGGGTAACATGACTTCATGTCGGCCTCGGCCTCTCATGTTCCACCCTCTACTAAATGATTCTTCCATAACACCTTTACGGAAGCCACCTCTTTATTCCTTAACTTCTTGACTTACCTATCAAGAATTCGAACCGGAACTTCCTCGTAAGGGAAGTTATCCTTGACACCAAGACCTTCAATAGGAAGAATGGACTCGGGATCACCGATACACTTCTTCAATAGAGAAACATGGAAAACCGGATGAACCGAAGCCAATTCACTAGGAAGTTTCAATTCATAGGCAACCTTACCAACCCTTTGCAAGATTTCATAGGGACCCACATAAAGAGGACTCAACTTCCCTTTCTTTCCAAATCTAACCACCCCTTTCATTGGTGAAATTTTCAAATACACCTTATCACTTTCTTCAAACTCCAAATCCCTTCTCGTATGATCGGCACAAGACTTTTGCTGACTATAGGCCGTTTCAATCGGTTCCTTATGATATGAACCTTCTCTAAGGTCTTATAAATCAAATCGGGACCAAGAAGCGAAGTCTCACCCACTTCAAACAATCCAATAGGAGAGCTACACCTCCTACCATACCAGGCTTCATAGGGAGCCATGGAAATGGGTGAATGAAAACTATTATCATAAGCTAACTCCACCAAAGGCAAATGTTTATCCCAGTTCCCTTTAAAATCAGTAATGCAACCCCTAACCATATCCTCAAGGGTTTGAATAGTCCGTTTCGCTTGACCATCCATTTGGGGATGAAAAGCGGTGCTCAACTTCGCTGTATTGTCGAACCCTTTTTGGAATGATCTCCAAAACCTCGATGTGAATTATGCACCCCAATCCGATATGATAGATAAAGAAATACCATGGTGACACACAATCTCATCTATGAATATTATTGCATAATCCTCCGCCGAATATGTAGACTTGACGGGAATAAAGCGAGCTGACTTAGTAAACCTATCCACAACCACCCATATGGAATCATATGACTTTTGAGTCCGAGGTAAATCCACTACAATGTCCATATTGATGTCTTCCCACATCTAAGTATGAATTTGGATCTCTTGTAGTAAGCCACCCGGCTTTTAATGTTCGTCCTTTACTTGTTGGCAATTTGGACACTTAGCGACAAACTCCGCTATGTCCCTTTTCAAACCTTCTCACCAATATATCTCCCTTAGGTCATGGTACATTTTTTTCGAACCAGGATGAATGGAATACAGGGACCCATGGGCTTCTTCAAGGATCCGGTCCCTCAACCCATCTACATCGGGAACACACAATCTCCCTTGGTACCTTAACACACCATCCCCCCTAAGGAGAATGACTCATTTAACTTACCGAGAACCAATTCTTTCAACTCCATTAATGGTTGATGAAGGTGTTATTTTGACTTCACCTCAACCACTAGAGATGACTCGGAGTTATGATGGACTATAGCACCCCCATTTGGAGAACCTTCAAACCTCACCCCCAACCAAGCCAACCTATGAACTTCCCTTACTAGGTCCTTCTTGGCTTCGTCAATCTGGGATACACTACCCATAGTCATACGACTTAGGGAATCTACAACCACATTAGCCTTGTCGGGGTGATAGAGGACACTCATATCATATTCTTTCAATCAAATATAACCACATTCTTTGTCGTAGATTCAACTCCTTTTGAGTAAACACATATTGGAGTCTCTTATGGTCGGTAAAGACATCAACATGAACCCCATACAAGTAATGCCTCCAAATTTTTAAAGCAAGCATTACGGCCGCTAACTCAAGGTCATGAATAGGATAGTTTTGCTCATGTACCTTAAGTTTCCTAGAGGTATAGGCTATCACTTTCCCATTTTGCATAAGCACAGACCCCAAACCCACTCGGGACGCGTCACAGTATACAACAAAACCCTTTGTTCCCTCCGGTAAAGTCAACACGGAAGCGGAAGTAAGCCTATCTTTCAACAATTGGAAACTTTTCTCGCATGCCTCCGACCACTCAAATTTATTACTCTTTTGGGTCAAAGTAGTCAAAGGAGATGCACTGGACGCAAAGCCATCTACGAACCTCCGATAATAACCCGCTAAACCCAAGAAACTACTAATGTCGGTTGGATTCAATGGTCTAGGCTAATTCTTCACCGCCTCCATTTTCATTGGGTCTACCTCAACTCCCTCACTAGAGATGATGTACCCAAGAAATGTCACCGACCTCAACCAAAACTCACACTTGCTATATTTGGCAAACAATTGACGTTCTTTATGGGTTTGCAATACCACCCTCAAATGACCCATGTGATCAACTCATTCTTCAAATATACCAAGATGTCGTCAATAAAGACAATGATAAATGAATCTAGGTAATTTCAAAACACTCTATTCATTAGGTCCATAAACGCCGCCGGAGCATTAGTGAGACGTAAAGACATAACCAAGAATTCATAGTGCCCATACCTAGTCCGAAAGGTCGTCTTTTGTACATCCTCACTTCTCACCCTAAGTTGGTGATACCCCAATCTCAAGTCAATTTTTGAAAAGTAACTCGCCCCTTGGAGTTGATCAAACAAGTCGTCTATCCGAGGGAGAGGGTACTTATTATTAATGGTGACCTTGTTGAGTTGGCGGTAGTCAATACATATTCTCAAGGTCCCAACCTTCTTCTTTACAAAAAATAACCGGACCACCCCATGGAGAAATACTAGGCCTTATAATACCCTTATCTAGTAAATTCATGAGTTGTGCTTTCAACTCCTTCAATTCGGATGGAGCCATCCTATAAGGAGGAATTTATATGGGATTTGTATTCGATAGCAAATCGATACCAAAGTCACTTTCCCATTCGGGAGGAATACCAGGAAGGCCATTAGGAAAGACCTCTGGAAAATCACTCACTACTGGGACCGTCTCAATGGGAGGAATTTCAGAGTCTAGATCTTGGACTCGTACAATATGGTATAGAAAACCTTTAGAGATCATTTTGTGGGCTTTTAGACAAGAGATAATACGACCTCTAGGAAAATAATTTCTCCCTTTCCACTCTACAACGAGTTCATTTGAAAAATTAAATCTCACCACCCTTGTCTTACAACCAGTGGAGGCAAAACATGCATGCAACCAATCCATACTCAATATAAAATCAAAATCAAGCATATCAAGTTCTACTAGATCAACATAAGAATCTCTATTGGGCAACATTATTGGTTAATTTCTATATACCCTTTTTGCAACAACCGACTCACCCACCGGAGTAGACACTTCAAAAGGTTCATGCAAACTATCGGGTAAAATATCAAAATTTTTGGCTACTAGAGGTGTAACAAATGATAAAGTAGCGCCTGAATCAAGTAAGGCATGTACATCAATAGAGAAGACTTTCAATATACCGGTCACCACGTCGGGAGAAGTATCTTGATCACCCCTAGAGCGGAGAGCATAGAAGCATTTCTTCTTGGGAGCATCACTGGAACCACTTGCTTGAGTTTGACGACCACTCTCTTGACCCTTCAAATTTGGACAATTTATTATCTTGTGACCACTCTTGCCACAACTAAAGCAATTAACCGTTCCTACCAAGCTCTCACCAAGATGACCCTTTCCACACTTGGCACATGTAGGCTTTTCATTTTGTTATTTTCCACTCCTTCCCTTTTTAGCTCTCAATTTATTCCCCTTGTCATCACAAGCTTTCAGGAACTTGGATGGAACTTGATTAGAAACCTGTTTCTTAAATCTAGGCTTGTCTTGTATTTCAAGCCTATTCTTTGAAGAACCTCCATCAAATGATCTTGCTCTCTTAGCATCTCAAATCTTTCTCTTAGACCTTGCCTCCTCAACCCTTCTTTCATGCACCATAAGATGGAAATGTTTATGTTGTCATGTAGCATGGACGAACGGCACTCCTATTGAAGTCCTCAGACAACCCTGTCACAAAATGGCTTATTTGGTCTCTAGGATCGAAAACCAAAGAAGGAGCATATTTGGACAACTTAGTGAATTCCAAGGAGTATTCATGGACACTCCTTCCTCCTTGGCGAAGGTTGATGAACTCCACCACTTTTTCCTCCCTCATCTCTCTAGGAAAGAACCGATCTAGAAAAGTCGTCTTAAAGATCTCTCAAGTCAATGAACCACCCTTCAATGGCCTATTATCCTTCCATTGCACATAACATGCTTGTGCCACGTCCTTGAGTTGATATGTGGCCAACTCAGCCTTCTCACTTGTGGACAACCCCATAGCCAAAAGTATTTTAGAGACTTCATTGATGAATTATTGGGGGTCTTCATCAACCTTAGACCCGTAGAAAGTAGAAGGGTTCATCCTAGTGAAGTCCCTTGGACGGGAAGCCATAGTAGTGACTTGTTGATGAGGACGGGGCACAACCTCTTGGTTTGCTTGAGCCGTCATAGATTGGGCTTGAGCCGTGGCCTCTTGTGCTTGAGTAGTGATAGCTTGGTCCATTTGGAGAAGAGTGGTCCTTATATTCTCATCCGTCAAAGGAGGAGGATTGACCGGTGCATTCTCCATGTTAGCATCTTCTTAAAGTGGATGAACTTGCTCACCACGGGGAGGATCTCCCGCATTGGAAATTTCCTCTTCAAGTCTTAAATCTGCATTCCTTTGGGTGTTCATGCTTCCTATAAGCACAAAAATAGGACTAAATGCAAAAGCACACCATAAGTATACTCTAATGTCACGATATATGATTTCCAAGAAAGAGAGTGATTCCTAGGCATCACATAGGTTCCTACTCATAAGTGTGGCGCGCTTCACAATTATGAATACAAACGTACATAGAAGTGGTAGAGAGAGACATAACTAAACGATATTCAACCTTATGCTCTGATACCAAGTTTGTCACATTCGGGTTTACACCCAAGACGTAACCGGTGTCATCGTCCTTTTTAAGGACTAAGACTAGCCTTTTAGTCTCGTGTCATTACATTCATAGGTTGAACATGCAGAATAATTTAGAACTTTTCATTACATCTACTTGGAGGTTTACGTAGACCTCTACATACACATAATATAGTTGTATCGAGTATACATGGACCCTTCGTATAGGAAGGTTATATAGCCTTCTACTTTTATTGCACATTATCATATAGGAAATATCATAGTCATAAAAGTCGTCTCATCTCATAACCATCTATTTTGAGTATATCAAATTTGGGCATAGCCCTTATATCAATCAAACAAGACCACATATAGGTCATAAAAAAGAATAGCACCAAATTGAAAAGGAAAGAAATGAAAGAGTCTTTAAAGTCATAACAATTTTGTAAGCTAGATAGTGGAATTGCCCTCGAAAGTTGAGAACCTACCCTACTTGGATGAATAAGGAAATCCAAGCCTTCTCCAATGTCGCCTTCCAAAACACTTCAACGATCGGAACCTAAAAATGTTGGGGAAAAAGGGAAGAAAATGGGGTTAGTACTTTACATGTACTAAGTATGAGACCATATGCACATATAATGTCAAAACATGCTAAAAAGGGACATTTAGTCAAAACATGCCATTTTATCCTTCTAAAAGCCTAATGCAAAGTCAAACAAGTCATATCAACCAACCAAACATTCTTATTAACTCAAACACATAATATGTATTCCAACATACTTGAAATCATTATTTACTACAACCCTATCATCAAGGAAAAACATCACAAGTATGAATAAGAGTTAATCATGTCATAATAAGCAATACAAATACTCATGAATCCTCATCAAATCAACAAGTGAAATGGACAAGCAAAGCCCCATAATCTTGCTCAATCAAGTAGACTTAACAAGAAAACATAACCAATGTCCAACTTTAACAATATAATTCAACTACATATATTTAGAGAATAATCATCATCATATCTAGTCATTTAGATTGTAGTACCAACATATTATCATCATACACATCATTATATATACATACATAATACCAACTTCCTAAAGCTTCCATCAAGGTCAACTAATGCAAAGCATAAGTAGACTATCATACCCCTACCTAGGCTAAGTTAAACCTCTCAAGTCACCTTAGTTAGTTTATAGTTCATTACTTTATTTTAATTTAGGGAACACTTGCCTTAATCGACATAGACCACAAGATCTAAATGTGGAATCCAATTTTGTAAAAGCTTACACAGATGGAAGGTGGTCTGCTGGCCAAAGTAGCAACAAACATAAAAGTAGCTTTCTAGGTGGATCCCCTAGCTAGTCTTCCTATGGGGGCAACATAGTTAAAGAACTAAGAGATAGTATATTCCCTCTTGATACCACTTGTTAGTTGGGGCCTCCTCTCATGGGAATCCATTGGATGAGTATTCCTCTTTGGAAAGTCAACATCTCATATAGAACTATAGGGCGAATCTTCCTCTTTGGGAAGTCATAACCTTCCATTGTAAAGTTCACTCGGTGCTAAGCTAAGTCCCTTTATTGAAATGTCTTTAAGCCTTTAATTATCAATCATAGTTTAGTTTAGGTCATAGGGTCTACCCCTTGTATAATCTTCATCATCAATAGCTCAATAAGAATTGCATGAGTATAGTCCTTTCATCACAATTCACATAAGTGAGGTTAAAACATTAGCATTTTATAGTATATCAAGGCACACTGATAGTTATCATCATCCTTATATCACATACATCTTAATAACGTCACAGAATTGTCAAGATAATTCATTTCAACATCATACCACCCTATCATCCTAATATAAGGCACACTCCAATATAACATCATGACTTAACCACAATTAATCACAATTGGAAGTAAAGATACAGATTCCAAGACTTACCAAGTCTTCCTCATAGTTCATCATCAAGGCCTTACCATAAACCCTCAATTCCATACAATTTAGATGTTCATTATCATAATTCAATATTCAACATGATAACAATACTAGAATAAACACTATAGCACAATTCAATACTAGATCATACTTAAAAAAAGATGCCTAGGTCAACTCACCTTCTAACCTAGATCATCTTCTCAAGACTAGCATGAAAGACTACAATTCACTCCACTTTTTTAATGCTTATTGTAACTACATCATTTAATAGTGATATAACCCATAAACAAGACAATTGAATCAATCACAACCCAATTTACATCAAGATCAAATTTAGGGTTAAGGGTTAAAGATAATATTCTTCAATATTTATGAAACCATGACAATTAATCATAATCAAGTTGAATTACATGTTAATCTATCCATTATATTCTGAAGAAACCCTAAAAAACTCAATTCACAGCATCAATTTCGTAATTGGATGAAACCCACATGGAAACTCAACATTTGAAATCCATTTTGAAGGAAACCCTTGAGGAAAGAGTCTCAAAGGTGAATTAGATATCATACCTTAATGTCTGATGAAGAATTGATGGTGAATTCTTCCCTTTTCCATCCCTAAACCCCTTTCCTTGCTAGTCTTCAATGGTGAGTTCAAGTAGAGAGAGAAAGAAGAGAGAAGGAAGAGAGTTTATTTGTGGTTGTGTTTCGATTAATGAGGGTTGGGGGTACTTATATTGGGACTTAATAAAATTAATTAGACTCCCTTAAACCCCGAATTAATAAACTAACACCCTAGCTAATTAAATGAAACTAACTTAAATTGTGCATGAAATTTGACCCTCACAGACGAGACCCTGAACGACGGGTTGTCTGTGAGTCGACGGGATGGCCTTCCCTACGTCCTGAACACCGAAGGTAAATTCAGAGACTTTTCAGGAGAGGATCTTCCTATATTTTTCTAATTAATGGATGACGGTGGCATTGACGCCGCGTCGATCCACACACGGGCCATCCTTTTTCCCGTCGATGCACACTGCCAGGTAGTGTTGCCTCAAACTGCAGGGGTCCTCCTCAAGGGCCCTTGGTTGGTCCTTGGGGAGTCATACCAGGATTTTCGACCATGAAACAATTTAAACACCTATTAGCTACCCTTTCACCACTTTTCATAAATGTTTGACTCCTAAAAGCTAGTCAAATAGGCTAAGGCACGCTAGTACCTCTTTGAACCAACTTCCAAACGTCATGGACGTTTTAGTTCTTAAACATCCTAAATGACCTATATTAATTAAAATGGACTTAAAAACAGTAGTTAGACCTCATGACACCTTTTTAGGATTTACGACACGTCTTGGATCTTCAAAGTGTTACAAGTAGAGTTGTGATTGTTGTCTTTGCTCTTCTATTCAATTCAATCTTGAGAGTTAGAAAGTCATAATAGCATGTTGCACGAGCATTGTGTCTAGGAGTCTTGTTGAATTGAATTTCATTGATTCCTTGCATTGTGCATTTATGGAGTTATATTCATGTTTTAAACTGAATTTATATATATTGTCATTTTTTCATCATCAATTTCTTAAAAGATGCATTTTCAAATTTTGAGAATAGTTCAATGTAATGTCTTGCAGCTTATTGTGAATTTTTTGGAAAATTGAGTAAATTGTGTTTTGTTGAAAAGGGTTGTAATGTGTATAGAATTTATGTATTTGAGCATGATAATGATTGGATAAGGAGTTCCTCCTAATTGAAATGAAAAATGTGAGTCTTATGGAATGATGAGTCGTAGATGAGTTTCTACCTTCTTGTTGTGTTTTGAGTATTAAAAGCATGCGAAATTGGTGTTTCTCATAAATTTTATATTGTGTATGGTGTGATATGGTCATTTATTCTAGTCTTGAGTTTTTTATCTCTTGATAGTGTCTAAAATGAAGCAAGTGTCATTCGAGGACGAATGTTGTCCAAGTAGGGGAGAATGTAAAATCCCCAAACTGACTTGCATGAAACTAGAGCCTAACTCTTGTGTTTGATGTTTTAAATTCATAAATTGGTTTATAATGGTTTTATGAGGCAGTGTTTAAAGTTTCGTGAAGTTTGGAGATCAAACATCCAGGAACGTCCATGACTTTTGAAAGGTTCGCCTTGATAAGTCCTAGTGTGCCTTAACATGTTTCGTCGAGTTTTACGTGTTCGTTTTGGATGAAATTGATGTGAAAGGTCCTTAACATGTGTATGAACACATTCGATTTGGAAACGTCCGGAAAAATCTCCCCAAGGACCAACCAAGGGGTCCTTGAGGAGGACCCATCTTAATTGCAAAAACTGCCTAAGGCAGTCCCACCTACAGAGGGCAATCAACGCCCAGTAGGCCGGTTGACGCCCCGTAGGTGGTGGCGTCAATGAGTACTTAGCCTAGGGAGATCAATATCCCTAATTCAAGACTCTGAACCCATCAATGGTCAGCCAGGACGGCCCATCAAAGTACCTACACCCCGTTGATGGGCAGCCGTCGATTGGGTGTGCAACTGTGCAGCTCACTGTTAAGTGTAGGGTTGAATTGGTAAATTCACCCCAGGTCCAAATAAATGCATGGCGGTTTCCTAAGGTCATTTTGGGTATTATAAATAGTTTTACAAGTCCTAAACACCTAGATGAATTTATAATTCCAAATTAAAACCCAAAACCTCTAAGAAACTCTCTAGAACTCCATTGGAGCCAAAACTTAAGATAGAGCTTGGATTGAAGATTCTTTGGTGATATCTCCATCATGTATTCATCAAATTCGTGGTCTATAATCAATTGAGGTATGGTTTTCATCCTTGAAACTCTTTTCTTCATGAAGCCAAACTTCAAAGTGATTTCAAAGACTTTCTCAAAAGATAGATTTCTAACTTGTGATCTAGCCATGTGTGCTTGCATAAAACATTTTAAATCATTGAATATTGATTTAATTGATTTTAGTTTTATGATTTTAACCTAAAACATTTATGAACCCATGCAAAACATAAACTCCTAAATTTGACTATATTTTGGGTAAAGTGATCATGTCTCTATTCTATGGTTTTCTTGTGTAGTTTACTTTGGACTATTGAATTATGAAATAAATACATTATAATCATGTATAGGATGTCTTATATTGATAAATCCATATTTAATTTCTTTGAATTCATTGAGTATTCTGACGTTTGGATTGAATTGGTGATCGTGGCCATGGGTAAGGGTCTTTGATTATTGTGTTGGATGATTTGACAATAGATTGAAATAGTGAGGATGGATTGATGGTATGCTTCCCTAACTCTCTTCATACATATAATATAGGTGTTGGATTATGATTATTATTTGCATGGTCTACTTATGGTGGTGAAGTTTATGTGTTATACTTGTGAATTACGTGGCCTCGTCAGCATTACTTTATGAATTGTGAAACAATGTGGCCTCGTCGGCATTACTTTATGTATTATTTTATTATAATGTTATATCTTGACTATTTGAGTAACATGAATATATTGATGGTTTATGTGTTATGTGAAGTCAAAACATGATATCTTCTAGTTGATGATAGGTGTTACTAGTAGGCTATAGTGAAGTCTTTATGTCAATAACTTGATTTTGACGTATGATTCTTCTTGATGACTTACATGAGAATTGTGATGGTTACATTTATGATTCTTTAGAAGTTAATAGGATGACTTGCAAGTATGTCTAGTTATCTCTATGTGCTTTTGAATAAGATATTATATGTGATAAGATAAAGTGAAATGTGTCTTGTCTAGGTAGACCTATTTCCCTTACTTGATACATGACTGAATACTAGCCCTTGAATTAGTAGGTTAGAACACCCTTAGTCTTGAATGTACATGTATGAATGGATCATGACCTTGAATATAGTAAAGAGGGTCATTTATGTGGACCTTTTAGAATAAAGGTTATGATATCCTTGAAGTCGAAAGCCGTAATGGTATCCTTCTTGTGTGAATGATGGACTTAAGTTTGATTGGATGGAAAGGCATGAGATCATCCTAATGAAAATCATTGAGCTATACTCTTAACCATTGAAAGGCAACCCTAAGGGACCTCTTTGGTATGGTGTTGTGGTTTGGTTGTGAACTAGACATGGAACCTTTTCATATACTCATTTATTCAAATACTCCATGAGAATAAAGTGTAGAACCGATTGAGTACGCTTGGCAAGTCACTCTAAAATAAGATGATATTAGAGAACAAAGAAACCGTTGGTATTCCATAACCATGTGCCTACATTGGTTGTGTCCTAGTTCTACCATTGGCAAGTAGAACACCCTCCATAGGAGTAGGTTCATGACTCCGGATTCCATGTATAGCTAACATGGTCTATGTAGGTTATTGTCTATTCTCATCATATGTGATACCTACTAGTGTTTGAGAAGTTCTAAGAAGTTTAGGTAGTGGTATGGGACGCTATATAGACATTGTACAATTAGGCTTTGAAGATGTTAGTGTGTGAGTCCCTAGGTCTTACCCAAGACCATTATTTGAATGTCCTTATCTGTTGAATGTTTTAAAAATGTCTTAATTAACTAAATGACTTAAGTAAATGTGTGAATGGAAAAGGCATGTATCTAGAGTAGCTTTGAGGATTGCTTAGGTAGGCTTGGAGGGGATGTATGGGCGTTCTCTTCTTGTTTTACTTAGGTGAGTCTTAGAGTAATTCTAGGTAATGAGTTGGTAATAATATTGTCCTAAGTAGTCTAAAGGATCACTTAGGTAAGCTTGAAGAGGGTGTATCCTTAGATTTCCTTTATTCATGTACTGTAATAGACTAGATTCTATATTCGATTGAATGGGTCGTGTCCCATGTATTCATGTGTCTAAGATGGTGACTTGAGAATTAGTGATATTCCTTATGTTTTAATGAAATATATTTGAAGTACTATTTCTTGTGAAAAGTTTTAATTCCGCACTAACTTTCATACATGTATGCAATGAATTATGCAAACGGGCTAGCACAAGACCTCCGAGAGGTCAAGTAACTTCTACGGTGTACTTGTGGGTCGTTACATTAATCTTATTCATTCATTTATTCTTCCATCCATGAAGCCCCCCTAGTTTCCCTTCAATTGTGAATCCAAAGAACCCCATTCAAGAGGGGATTGTGATTGCATTGTGGGTAAGGCTTGATTGTGATCCCAATATAATGGGTAGCATCCAACGATGTTTATATGATGATTATATACTGTTCTTATGTAGTTCTCATGGTGAATTATAGTAAACGAATTAGAAGGTGATCATGGTGATCTTAGACCATTTAGAGACTAGATGAAGGTTTTGTGTTGATTCTTCTTAACTTGATTGTATTCAATGTTAATTGATCACGATTGAATCACCTAGGTATAAATTGAACTAGACCTGATTGATTAAGATTGGTCTTGGTTGAATTGAACCTTAAAGAATGAATTGTGGCTATATTCACCAAGTACTGAAGAATGTGAGAGAAAAACTAAGGCTAGAAGATCCTATAATCTACCTATGAATGAAGAGAGAATGAATTGATGAATAATGAAATTTAGGATGGTTGTGATGGCTGTAGATTTAGGACAATTGAATGAAAGTGACAGAATTCACTTAAGCATGGAGAGATTGTCAAGGACATCCCTCCATGAGAGAAAAGGTTTAGCAAGGGTTGACAAGAAAACCTTGGAGTATATACTTGACTCCTAGTGGATATGCAAAGTGAGACAGATATTCTAGCAAGGGTCCGGTCTCCAAGTATAAAGGAGATCCACACCTAGTAGTTGTGATGACTATCCCATTAGGTCTCATGAGGAGGGAGTCCCTCACGTAGAGTCAAGGTATCCTAGTAGATATATCCATATCCTATGAACTTAGACGTGCTTGAGAAGCATCTCGTAGTGTTCAAAGCAATGAATGAACCTAGACATGCCCAAGGGATATTTCGTAGGGTTCATAGTGTGTGAATGAACTTAGACATGCCCAAGGCTTATATCATAGTGTTCATGATTATTAAGGGGATCAAGACATACCTTAAAGAGTATCTTATAGTATCCATATGATTAAGGAACTTAGACATACTTAAAGAAGTATCTCATAATGTTCAAAAGATGAATATAGGGGCTAGGCTCCAAAGTAAGAATTAATAAAGAAAGGATCCAAAAGTAGTACGTTGCATGAATGGTGTTATGGGGCATCATGAGTGCATTGCACAAGGTATAACCTAGGGTCATTAATGAATAAGAGATTGAAGATAGGATTGGACTAGAGTTTCTTTTCCTAGTATTGTAGAATAAATATGATATAATCTTAATAGATAAAGTTAAGTAATGATGAGGCTATGGAGGGTGAACCTCTTAAGGATGGTTTTATAGATAGGCTTAGTATGTAGGGTAGTATGGGGCTGCCTTATGTACATTGCACAAACATGTTTTGAGATGACCATAAGAGTATAGTACTCTTTAGTATGAAGAACATATGTCTTAATTATGGTAGTGGATTATGATCAAGAATGGCCAAAGACAGGTACTTAGCTTTTGTATAGTATGGGATGCTACCTTAGCCTTGCACAAGTATACTTGGAGGTAGCCTGTGGTGTATTTCACTTGAGTAAGAAGGACAAGTAAGTAATTAAGTAAGAACTCATATGTGTGTTATGATGCTTTGTTATGTTATGATATTCATGATATTCTTATGTCTTTATTCATATGATTATGTCTATTATTGGCTAACCCTTTGAGATATCTTATGTTTGGTATGATAGTTTCCATACTTTAGTACATATCTTACTAACGCATATTGCCTACATGTTGTCCATGTAGGGTCTTGAGGATATTGAGTTGCTTGAAGGGTAGAGTTCAAAGATTTCGAAGAAGAGAAGAAGTGGTGAGTCCTCATAGTTTCAAGGACGAACCTTTATGTTCCTTTATGTCTTTCTTTATACTTTAGACTTTATGTGGGCTGACTCCCAAGATGTTTCATTCATGTGAAAGTTAGATGGTTTTTGATACAATGTTATTAGAGATTCTTCTGCTTTTATGAAGTACCTTTGGTTAAAGAAATTTTAAATTCCCTCCATTAATGCATGATGTTGCGTAATGAAGTCAAGTGGTTTGTACAAGACCTCTGAGAGGTCGAGTACGCCGTGTTTACGACCCAAGGGTTGCCCTAACATTTAGGGTGTATTTGCGGGTCGTGACGGGTTAGTTCTGACACCATTTCTTGGAAAGTTGTGTTTTTCTATCTTTTTTAATTAGAGGTGTTACAAACCACGAGCAGGAGGAGAAGAAGCGTTGAACCCTACATATGAGACAATGTAGGCACAAGTATATGTTAGAACATTGAATGCACTAAGTATGGAAAAATGCATAAAAACATGATTATAAGAGAACATAAGAAAAACATGATATGCATGACCAAGTTAAAACATATTGGAAATCCTTCAAGGAAGAATCATAAATATGAACACGGTAAACACATCTTACATCATAATAAAAGCTTCATAAAACCTTGAAAGTAACTTAGTTCATTTTTTGTGGGATATTTAATGTTAACAGACATAGACAATGTGATCTATAACATGGAATTCAGCATCTTGAATCTACACCAAAAAGAGATGTCATGCATGCCAAGTTAAGGACCATAAATTTCTAGATTAGGTGGATCCACTAGATATGTCTTTCCAAAACAAATTATACGGGGACACATAGTAAAGGATAACGAGATAGCTACTAGGTGCCCGACCTCTACTAATGGGAAAGCCTTCATCTCAATATCTTTCGGTGCTAAGTAAACGAAATTAGTCATAGCCATATTAATATTATCATACTTGGAAAGACATAATTCAAATTACCAATATAATCCATCATAGATTTAATGACCCAAAAGTACCCTGTAGAAGAAGGGAGCACCCATAGGTCGGAACAATTGCGTACTTGACCTTTCGGAAGTCTAGTACAAGCCTTAGATATCATTCGTTACATAAGACATGAAAAGTAGTGTGGAATAAAAACTTTTCACGAATAAATTAATAAAGAAAATATCTTTCATAAAATATAAGGATTTGATCTCGTCTACACAAGCCAACTTAAAGACATGATATAAATATCTTAGGGACACGGCCGTTTACATTAAATGAAAAATACATAATAAGTCTTTAGAATAGAAACTAAGAAATACGACTATGCCTCGAATATATGAGGACATACTTAGTCTTGAGAGAATCTTTCCCAAGCTTGTTTTCTAGTCTTTAAACGCCTCCAACCTATACTTATTAAGTATAGAAAAGTATGTGGTTAGTACAAGACAATGTACTAAGTATGGCATATGCAAAAACATGCAAAGAGGGACATTTTAGTTAAATAAGCTTTCATGACGAATTGATGAAACCTTCATGATTTAAGAGTTGAAATAGTATAAGAATCATTATTTAGAACATAAAGTAGGACTTTCTAAATTTTAGAAGCAAAACACACTTAACAGTAACATTAGAAAATCTTACAGTCAACACAGTGAATAACATTACAGTGAATAACATACAGTGAGTCTTTTCTCCCAAGCATAGTGAACTCATTTCCCGTGAGGTTTCCCTAACAAAGTTATCTGACGACTCCCTAAGGTGAGACAAGAAGGGACCGCCCATACACCCCCTTCAAGACACACCAAAGTGATCCTTAAGACTACCTAACATAGGCTTACTTCAACCGGGAGAATAAGTCCACACTCTTGGCTAGATATTTGAAAGACATTCATACAAGAAGGGTTTCATGTAAGTACCCTTATCCAATAGGACCTATAAGTTACACTTAGTGCAACGTGAGAGTAGCATCCCATACTACTACTCCCACTTAGTGCTTTTTGAGGATTCCCTTAGATTAAGCACCCTAGATTAGTCACTCCTAACTTCATCACATAAAACTTAGTTTTAACATACTTCCTTAACATTAGACCTTAAGTTATCTAACTTCATTTACAACACATGACAGAACTGTTAGGTTGTGGAGCCTGATTAATATATATAACTGTTTACGCGGAAATACTCTGATTAATAGTCTCCAAATACTAAATTTTAGGCTTTACTATTTATTCTCCATTTATTCTCTGTAACCAAAAATACTCTGATTTATTAATATAAATATACCCCACCGCCGTGGAAGTTTACTCACGGGGTGTTACCACGAAATATTGGGTTTTCTCTTTCTCTCTCTAGATCTCTCATCTCTTTCTCTTGAAAGTTCTTGTGTTCTTCATTCATCAAGTGTATGTGCGTGAATTCGATCCTAACAACTGGTATCAGAGCTAAGGAGATTCAACACGATCACTGAAGATGGATAGTTCGAAGCTTGGAATCGAGAAGTTTGATGGATCCAATTACAGTTTCTGGAAGATGCAGATCGAAGATTATCTGTACCAGAAAGATCTTCACGAACCATTGACCGGGGTGAAGCCGGAATCCATGACGGAGGAGAAGTGGAAACTCAAGGATCGCCAGGCTCTAGGGTTGATCCGGTTGACTTTGTCAAGAAACGTGGCATTCAACATCGTGAAGGAGAAGACTACGTCCGGTCTGTTGAAGGCACTGTCAAACATGTATGAAAAACCATCGGCGATGAACAAGGTATATTTGATGCGTAGATTGTTCAATTTACAGATGTCTGAGAATGGATCCGTTTCTGATCATATAAACGAGTTCAATATGATTGTGAGTCAACTCAATTCTGTGGATATTAATTTCGAAGATGAAATTAAGGCGTTGATTTTGATGTCATCTCTGCCCGAGTCTTGGGATACTGTTGTTGCTGCGATTAGCAGTTCCCGTGGATCTGAGAAACTGAAGTTTAATGACATCCGTGATGTTGTTCTTAGAGAAAGTATTTGCAAACGAGAAGTGGGAGATTCATCGGGCAGTGCTCTCAGCGTTGATCGAAGGGGGAGAAGTAAGACGAAAGGACAAAATCAACATGGTCGATCAAAATCGAAGAATCGAGGAAAATCCCTGAACAGATCAAACGTGACTTGTTGGAACTGTGGAGAAAAAGGGCACTTTCGGACGAACTATACAAAGCCAAAGAAGAAACAGAATCAGAAATTTGGAGATGACAATGATTCTGTAAATTCAGCAGAGGACATTGGGGATGCTTTAATCCTCAGTGTGAACAGCCCGGTTGAATCATGGATTTTGGATTCTGGTGCGTCTTTCCATTCGTCTCCAAGCAAGGAGTTGTTCCAAAATTTCAAATCTGGAAATTTTGGAAAGGTATATCTTGCTGACAATAAAGCCTTAGAGATTGAAGGAAAGGGGGATGTATGCATAAATACCACCTCGGGAACCAGTGGACATTGGAGGATGTCAGATATATTCCTGGGATCAATAAAAATCTGATCTCTGTTGATCAGTTGGATAGCACGGGATATGCAGCAGAGTTTGGGAAAGGTTCGTGGAAGATTGTGAAAGGTGCTATAGTAGTAGCTCGTGGCACCAAATATGGAACCTTGTACACCACTGCAGGGTGTATTAACATGGCTGATGTTGCTGAAGGTGCTTACGGTTCATGTCTATGGCACAACAGACTTGGACACGTGAGTGCTAAAGGAATGAAGATGCTGATTGCAAAAGGAGAATTAGAGGGTCTAAAGTCTGTTGATATGGGTCTTTGCGAGAGCTGTGTTATGGGCAAACAGAAAAGAGTAAGCTTCTCAAAGACTCCTAGAGAGCCAAAGAAAGTGCGGTTGGAAATGGTCCATACAGATGTTTGGGGACCATCTCCAGTATCATCACTTGGAGGATCCAGATTCTATGTTACCTTCATTGATGATTTCAGCAGAAAGGTATGGGTTTACTTCTTGAAGAATAAGTCAGATGTGTTTGCAACTTTCAAGAAGTGGAAAGCTGAAGTTGAGAATCAAATCGGTTTGAAAGTCAAATGCCTAAGTCTGACAATGGAGGAGAGTATGACAAATAAGAGTTCAAGGCATTTTGTGCAGCTGAGGGAATCAGATTGATGAGAACAGTTCCTGGTAAGGCAAGGCAGAATGGAATTGCTGAGAGGATGAACAGAACATTGAATGAGCGTGCAAGGAGTATGAGGATACACTGTGGGCTGCCCAAAACATTTTGGGCGGATGCTGTGAGCACAGCTGCATACTTGATCAACAGGGGACCATCAGTTCCTTTAGGGTTCAAGATTCCAGAGGAGGTGTGGACAGGAAAAGAACTCAAGTACTCACACTTGAGGACTTTTGGTTGCACTGCTTATGTTCATGTTGATCCAGAAAAGAGAGACAAGCTTGATGCCAAGGCTGTGAAGTGTTACTTCATAGGCTATGGTTCTGATTTATTTGGTTACAGGTTTTGGGATGACAAGAACAGAAAGATCCTGAGACATTGTGACGTGACATTTGATGAGTCTGTCTTGTACAAGGACAGAGAGCAGAAGGTTCTAGAGATTACAAAGCAAGTGGGAGTTGAGGTTGAGTTGGAGAAGAGTAACCCCAGAGATGTCGATGCAGATACTCAACCAACTCCTACTGAAGAATCTGAAGTGGAGCAAGTTACACCTGAGCAGGTGTTAAGGAGATCATCCAGAACCATCAGGGCACCAGATAGGTATTCACCATCATTACACTATTTATTGCTGAATGATAAGGGGGAACCAGAGTCTTTTGATGAGGCCCTACAGGTGGAGGATTCGATCAAGTGGGAGCAAGCCATGGATGATGAGATGAGGTCACTTGAGAAGAACGACACATGGGTGTTGACTGAGTTACCTGCAGGGAAGAGAGCTTTGCTGAACAAGTGGGTGTTCAGAATCAAGACTGAACCAGATGGCAAAAGAAGGTTCAAGGCTCGTTTAGTGGTTAAAGGATATTCACAAAGGAAAGGTATTGATTATGCTGAAATATTTTCTCCTGTTGTGAAGTTAACCTCTATTCGAATTCTGTTGAGTATTGTTGCATCGGAGAATTTGCATCTAGAGCAAATGGATGTAAAAACAGCATTTTTACATGGAGATCTGGACAAAGAGATCTATATGCAACAACCGGAAGGATTTGTGGTTCCAGGCAAGGAACACATGGTGTGCAAGCTCACCAGGAGCTTGTATGGACTAAAGCAAGCACCAAGGCAGTGGTACAAGAAGTCTGACTCTTTCATGACCAAGAGTGGATTCTTTTCACGACCCAATTTCTCGAGCCATGAAGGCACCTACTATAACCCATCAGTAGGTAAGCCAAACCACAACCCAGAACCACACATAATGGGTGTGAGGGTAGAAACTAAACAAGACTAAGAAAAATGACTATAACAACATAAGCAAACCAAAACATAAATACAATAAAGGATCACTCCCAGAACCTGGAAGTCACTAATACAGAGCTACCAACAAAACGAGTACAAGTCCCAACAGTGGACCACCGAAACTAGACTGTCTCGAAAAGTAAAAGACAAGTCTTTATATAAACAGATGGAGACTGAAATAGTACAAAACCCTGTGTGCTCACCCCTGTCTCCAGACCAGAAATTCTCCAAACTCGATCAACGCTGACTACTGGTGCTCGGACCTGCATCACGAAAATAGATGCAGAGTGTAGCATGAGTACCAAATAACAGGTACCCAGTAGGCATCATAGGCCGACTGAACTAGAAAAGTAAAGCACTATGAAAAGACGAAATCACAAAACTAGAGGTCAAGAACGGAAGGCTAAGTAACACAATAATGCACACGAGTGTATAAAGATCTAACTAAATTAATATAAATAAGCTAACTACACCTAACTGGACCCACCATAAGCCCAGAAGGTACACTCGTGCACAAGTTTAAATAAAAACCCGAACGGACCCCCATAAGTCCGACGCGTACACAAAATAACTATAACTTAAGGAGAATAGAACTCGAGGCCAAAGAACACCGAACCAAAAAGTAGAATCTGACGGTACGGAGGTCGGGCCTTGAACCGGACACTCACCAGAATTACACAAGTAGCCAATTGCAAAATATAAGTAACTGAGGCCGGACCTCTAACCGGATGCTCTACATACTTGAGGCCGGACCTCTAACCGGATGCTCTACATAAGTATGTGGATGGTCGAGGCCGGACCTTAAATCCGGATACCCGACAAAGATGTCGATATAGCATGCTGAAAGAGTCTTTATCTATCCATAATCATATAAACCCATGGAACACCATCCAGACTTAGCTAATCAATGTAAGACCTTACAGTCGAATAGAAACTCAACTTTGAATCACGGAGCGGAATTCATTGTCACTGACGTAACTCGAGAAGCCGTAACATCTAAGAAATAAGAGTAACTATCGCTAGAGCAAGCTCATCGTCTAGCTAAATACCAAACTATCAGACTCAAGTCTGCTACATCAGTCTACAAGGATTTAAGCCGGCCGAGCGACGTCGGGGCTAAACTAAGTCCTACCGACTTTGAATCATGCATTTCTAAGGAAAACCCTAGTCAAACCTAAACTAAGGCTCAACATACTTCTGACAACCAGTATTCAAACATACAAGTAATTCATATAGCAAAGAAGGTCAATATAAACATGCTCACAGTTACCCGATAATTCTCAGAACAAGGCCGAAAATATAATTTTTAACACCTATGCATGATCCAATAACTACCCAACCCAAATTCCAACTAATCAACATGCATTCACATGTTCGAGTTCAATCTAAGAAGAGAAACCATAGCCTACCTGAACGCAGATCACGCGCGCTCCAAAATTCACTCCCCGGATCTTTTACTTTCTAAAAGGCCTCGAAACGTTGATACACTATTAGAAATAGAGTCACAACGTTATTACAGTCATTTAAACACTAAAATCGCAAGAAACGGAGACGGGTCAATTTCACGGTCAAAATGGAAAAAGTGGGATCCGCGTTGAGAAATCCCGAATTAACCCCAAATAAAAGTCCTAAATAACTCTCGAAACTTGTATACAAGAATGGAACACAATTCAGGACTCAAGACAGTCCCAACATGAACATGCAACAAAAAAAACCCAAATTCTAAGCTAAAAATCAGCAACAATGGCAGCAGCTACTTACAAGATTTTACCAAAAATGAAGCTCCAACAGCCAAAACCAATCACACCACGACGATCCTCACGAAAAACCCCACAATATAGGCTCTTGAATCACTTGATTCGGACCTAAAATGGCCAAGAAATCACCTTCTAAAATTTCCCAAAACTTGTGCTCGAAAATGAGCTATGACAGCAGTTAAAACCCAAAATTTACCTCAAATCGGGTCGCCATATCAGATTCCAAGCTCACCAATGCGTTGCCCTCGAAAAATCTCACAACTTAGCCTTTTGAATCGCCCAATTTGGAGTTGTATAGCTCAAAATATCGAAATTTCAAAGTAAGACACAAAGGCTGAAAATTGGGTTTTTATAAGGACGAAGCT
>NC_028639.1:32309206-32318494 GCF_001406875.1 Solanum pennellii | reverse complement strand
AGACCAAACTCGACATTCCGGAGCTAACCGCGCTGACGGAATTCTCATCCGAGCGCGTTTACTCATAATGTTGACTAAAGTTAAACTTAGCCTTTAAACTTAAAGTTAAAACGCCTAATCCCACCAACTCACAATGAAAACTTTGGGAGTCATGTCGACAATGCTACTAGACTAAAATGACCCTTCCGGAACTGATGGAATCGTCAGAATTGGATTCTGATGTCATCTTCTTGAACTTTTGATCGAAAATGATCGTTCAAGGTTCATAAGCTTCAAAAATACTAAAGCTCACACAATAACAAAACGAATGACCAGGTGACCGATCTGTCAGTCCCAGCAAGTCATAAATGACTTGGAATCGCTATAGGAACGCTCTAAACGATGCACAGAAGATAAAACACTAAAAATGACAAGAAGGGTCATTACAATTCTGCAAAGCTTAAAAGGATCCTTGTTGTTACTTCAAGAAATACACTAATTCATATGTCTTTCTACTCTTGTATGTGGATGATATGTTGATTGCATGATCTAGTATGAGGGAGATTAACAATCTGAAGACAAGGTTGTCTGCAGCGTTTGAGATGAAAGATTTGGGTCCAGCAAAGCAGATTTTAGGGATGAAGATTTCTCGGGATAGATCTGCTGGCACTATAAATCTATCTCAGGAGTTGTACATTGAGAAGGTGCTGATCAGATTCAGGGTTAATGATGCTAAACCCAGGACTACTCCATTGGCAAATCACTTTAAATTGTCAAAGGAGCAGTCACCCAAGACTGCCGAGGAGCATGATCACATGGCACTTGTTCCATATGCTTCAGCAGTTGGTAGTTTGATGTATGCTATGGTCTGCACTAGACCTGATATAGCACATGCAGTGGGAGTTGTTAGCAGGTACATGGCGAACCCTGGGAAAGAGCATTGGGAAGCTGTGAAGTGGCTTCTGAGATATCTGAGAGGTACATCCAGTACTTCACTTTGTTTTGGCAAAGGCAAGGTGACTCTACAGGGTTTTGTGGATGCTGATCTTGGTGGGGATGTTGACTCGAGCAAGAGTACATCCGGGTACATTTACACCATAGGTGGAACAGCAGTGAGTTGGATGTCCAGGCTTCAGAAGTGTGTTTCTCTTTCATCTACTGAAGCTGAGTATGTGGCAATAGCTGAAGCTGGGAAAGAGATGATATGGCTGGCAGATTATCTTGAGGAATTGGGCAAGAAGCAGAGCGAGAAGATTCTTTACTCAGATAGCCAGAGTGCCATACAGTTGGTTAAAAATCCAGTCTATCATTCGAAGACAAAGCACATCAGAAGGCGATACCATTTCACTCGCAGGGCAGTGGAGGATGGTGATATGTTCTTGGAGAAGATAGAGGGTGCAAAGAACCCGGCAGACATGTTGACGAAATGTGTTGATGTTGGGAAACTAGGGTTATGCAAAACCTCGGTTGGTCTTCTGTAGTTGTTACTACCGATGTTGCCCTGCGGTAAAGATGTTGATGATAAAGAGATTTGTTTTTGTTTGAGAATGTATTGTTTGGATGACTGAATCAGTCTCCAAGTGGGAGAATTGTTAGGTTGTGGAGCCTGATTAATATATATAACTGTTTACGCGGAAATACTCTGATTAATAGTCTCCAAGTACTAAATTTTAGGCTTTACTATTTATTCTCCATTTATTCTCTGTAACCAAAAATACTCTGATTTATTAATATAAATATACCCCACCGCCGTGGAAGTTTACTCACGGGGTGTTACCACGAAATATTGGGTTTTCTCTTTCTCTCTCTAGATCTCTCATCTCTTTCTCTTGAAAGTTCTTGTGTTCTTCATTCATCAAGTGTGTGTGCGTGAATTCGATCCTAACAAGAACCCACCAAAACTCCCCTTTCGGAAGGTCTACTTAGTGCAATGGATAGATAGCGTCCCATACCACCACCTACCCTAAGTAGTACGTTCTTTTAGGAGACTTAGTTCTTTCATTCTTTTGTTGGGGATTAGCTTTAACCGACATAGACCATGAGATCTAGACATGGAATCTCGATACTACCCTTATTGGATGAGGGTTCCCCACTTGCCTAGGCTGGGGTCTTTCTCTTAGCTTTTACATGGCTTCTTCCAATAGATACACCTATGTGGGCGCATAGTGAATGGATAAGGAGATTCCTACTAAGTAATTCACTCTCTACTAACAAGGAGTACTCATCTAAAGAGGTATATTGGGTACGAAATCTCTACTCACAATGTGCAGCCACCCCTTCTTCATATCCTCTTGGTGCTAAGCATAACTCCCCCACGGAGTCTTAAATTTCATTACTAAAAGTCAATGATAACTTTTGGATATCCCATATCAACTCATAATGGTTATACATCCTCCAACATACATTAGAAATCTCTTGGGAGGTACTGTGGTTGTTACTAAACACTTCATCTCAACTCACAATGAGTGCTTACCCCAAAACTCTCCTTTTTCATTCACATTCTTATCTTCAATCATTCATTCATTCATTCAATGTGTGAGTGTGTGTACGTGTGAGCACACCTTTCATATAAATTATTACTTTCATAACATTGAATTATAGGCATGCTTACAACTTCATTCATCATTTCACACACACTAGCATGCTCAACAGATACACTTGCTTCATTTAGGCATAATCTAAGCAAGAAATACAATTTAAACTTCGTAACACATATCAACAAGAACGATCTTCATTATCACTTCATTTCACAGATTAGGACTTCAAATCCATACTCACAATACATACAAATATATTCAAATACATCAAGTAAACACCACCACCAAGAAGGTGGACCATACCACTCAAGAGCAATTTATAATAAGAATTATACAATATAAGTAACTCACAATTTAACCAAGTCATCACCACCTATAACCAATTTCTCAATGTTTCATCATAATAAGTCCCTTAGGGAAGTATCTAAATCATAATAACAACATAAGGAAACCAAAGTTCATACCCTACACAAACATGTTCATTAAACCCATTTCTTAAGCTAAAAGTTGGAAATATGCAAAAACTTGAGTTCATTAGGGTTTTGACATTGAAATCATCAATTAATACTAGAAAAAACACATTTGAATCATTAAAACATTTTTACAAGAAGTCCCATGCTTGGGATCAAAACTAGAGGAAGATATTTGAAAACCCTTTTTTGAAATCTTTTAGAAATGACTCCTTGAATGGAAGAGGGTTCAAGGATGGATACCATGCCTCAATGAGAAGTAAAACCACTAATTTTTATTAAGAAACACGTCCAACCAGCCCTCCTAGTTCTTCCTTGAGTCTTAGCTCCAATGGTGACTTGAGAGAGTTTTTCTTTAGAGTGAGAGTTTGAATATTTGAAATGAGGGTTCTTGTCTTGGTATAGGACTTAAAACTAATCTAATATAACTTTAAAACCCTAAAAATATCATCCTAGGGTCATAAAAGACTTGGGGTGAATTTACACAAAACACCCCAAGCTGGCACGCGTGTCCCACAGCTTTTGCAGGACACCATCGACGGATGCAACCAACGGACCGTCTGTCCATCAACGGTCTGTTGTTGGGGTTTCTTGGGTTGATACTTAGCTTCATTTGGGGCCTGTCTAGCCTAAATTTCAGGTCAAAACGACGGGTCAAGTTGATGGGCCGTTGGTTGGACCGCTGGCGTCCTTTGCCCACGTTGGTGGACGCTGCCAAGGCAGTCTTGGGCCCTTCTCTAGGTCCCCTTGTGGGTCTTAGGTGGGGTCATACCTAACGTTAAACCCCTAAAAATAGTCGTCTAGGTCTTAGGAAAATCCTACATCAATTTTGATTAAAACAAACACGTAAAACTCACTCAAACACATCAAGACACATGAACACTTTCTAAGGCACACCTTCCGAACGTCATGGACGTTCTTGGACGTTTGACCTACAAAATTAAGCAAACTTTACACACTATCTAAGGACACTAATATAAATCATTTTGTACAAAATTAACTCAAGAAACAATCACGAAGCTCTAGTTCACCTTAGTTTGTTTTAGGGTGTTACAATAGAGTAGATCGTTTAAGGCATGATTCATGCATATCTCAAAATTCCTTTCACTAATCGTGATTTTGTAATCATGTGAGAAAACCTTTCACAATTTGATGATGCTTATCTTAGAGCCAACCTTAGATCATAAATATTTCCTCATAAAAACATATATAACTTTCATAATTCATATAGATACCTTCATGGACTTCTTCATAAATTCATAGTCAACATCATGAATAATGCATGAGTTTTATAGATATCAGTTGGAAATCATGTAGTTTAATCAAAATATGCATAAGAAGATTGAAATTGAAAAATTAAATCTACATCAAGTAAGACCCATGTAGATCATGTCAAACCTTAAGTTATTTAGGTGAAATTGAATTGGAAACTTAGAAATATTTTGGGACCCAATGGATGAATGGAATCCATTGGTGAAGTCACACATACTTTGAATATCAAATCCCAAAATTCATAGAGGAACAAGAAGACTTCAAGCTTGAACCCTAGATTTTCTTCCTTGAACCTTGAGAGGATTTGAAGGGGATGAATCTGGATGTAATTTGGGAATCTAAGAGAATGAGAGGGTTTGGGTAGATTTAGGGATTGAAAGTTACATAAGGGCTTGTAATTAGGGTAAAAACTACATATGATAGGTATTAAATATCCTAAATACCCCTAATAAATAATTGTCAGAGTGATCTATGGTTCGTACCTACTATCCGAAATATTTTACGGCCCATACTGATCAATTGTAGAACCAAATTCAAAAACCCAAAAATTTAATCATTTTTCATGAGACCTTTTTACAGTATGTATTTCCATCTATAGTCCATATACCTCTTCCTTAGAACCCAATTTCAAGAACAAAATTTTACTAAAGTCTAGATCCTTTCTACGAGAACCTTTCTACGACCCATCAAACACTTCTTATAGAGTGAGGTCTCATGTCAACTTCTCTGAATCAATCTATGGATCAACCCTATGATCGGTAGAACTTCCTACGATGTGTCATGTTCACTCGTAGGTAAAACTTCAAAAACTTGAAATTCACAAAACAAAACTCTAGGTCCTACTGTTTCCTTCCTATGGGCCGTAGGACTTCCTATGGTCCATAGGTGATACGCAAATTACACATCCCTAAAGAAGTATAAGTGGTTGTTTTCAAATAAAAAACCTAACAAAGGTTAGGGTCGATCCCACGAGAAATGAGGTCTAGACTTAGGCTAATTAATTAGTTGATAATTGTACTTCTAGTTTGGTTATTTCCGTAAAAAGGGTGGCTTTGTACAACAAAAATTTTAATTGATTAATTTCAGTAACAAGTAACCAAGTAGGATTGAATATTTTGTAGAATGAATAGAAGATAAAACTGGGGCATATGTGTTCCCCACAAGTCGTTAACGCAATAAACATTGTAGTAGTAACATGCAAAGTTGGTAATTTAGGTATCTCCTAAGTGGATTGTCACCCAAGAAGGGAATTTCACCACACAACTTGGTCGGTCTACGGTTGTATCTTTTAATAATCCTTACCCTTAATCTCATATTAGCTTTCACATTGGGGATTCGAGCTATTAGATGTCGGTTGTGGTAGCCAAATCTCTATTGTTTAATCTATTTTCTCATTTGTTACTTCCTTGGACGTTCAAGTAGGAATAAGGCTGGTCCTAACTCCGGCCACCATTAAAAATAAATTAAAATGAAGAGATTAATGATACATGCATAAATATAATTCAAGAATTATTGCTTATTAGGTATACTTTGTTAGTTCCTCGTGATTCATATAACTCTACATGTGAATTTAGCTACTCATGCTTGAATTATCACAATTCATAATAAAATTGCTAAAATAAATCATGAAATTACCATTAGAGTAGATGAATTCTGGAATCTTGAATAGATTAACCAAAAATGTATTATAAATTGATGCTTTAAAAATTAAAATGGACAAATTATTTACCAAAATAATTTACAAAACCAAAAACAAAAAGTGTTCAACTGTCTAACATCCAAAAATGAGAATAAAACAACTATTTATCCTAAATAAACTAGGAAAAGGAAACATATAAAAGTGGGCTTCGACAAACAAGTCTGTGGTTCATGGTCTAAGTCTCGTAGACCAAGCCAACTTCTTCAAAATATATTTGGAATCATCCTAGGACATGATCGACGACTCATAAACCTTTGCATGGTCCAGCCTCGCAATGCATCGTTCAATGTACTAGACTAATTTTTCTGACTCTTTCTACGACTCAAACATACGGCTTGTAGATCATTCTATGGCTCATACTTTGTTTCTGTTGCCGCATACTTAGCCAAAATATCACCATCATCTTCAACCTTCATCTACAAGTCAATCGTATGGCTCGTAGAATGGACTATGGCTCATAGGTTGACCCGTAGGTCTTCAAAAACTAGTTGATTCATTAAGTTCCATCCTCGGACTATTGCAACCTACTTTCTTGTAACCACAGATAAAACTACCATCAGATCTACTAACAAATGATTAAGACGAAAGCAAAACTCCAAATTCAAAAGCATTATAAGTACCTTAAATTTGTGGTACATTAGTAGGTCAGTCTCATAGACCACCGCCTTAGTGCCCAAAAATGCATTTTCCTTCCCAATTAAACTTTATAATTTCCCGGGTGTTTCAATGAAGGGGTATGAAAAAGATAGGCCAGCAATAATCAGAACATATGGATGTGGTAGACGAATATAGGATGAATGTGTATATATATGTTCAAAAGAAAAAGAAAAAGAAAGTGAAAAGAGAGAAAAGAAGGTGAGTCACATCCGAAATATAAGGGGTAAAAAGACGAGAAAAGGTTGGCTACGAAAAGAAAAGGAGAGCTAGTTGAAGATGATATCAAGGAGGGCATGGTCACAACTCCCAAATGTATCCCTCCTTCGGCCCAAGCCTATGTCACAAGCTAAAAAAGTCCACTAGTTATCCTAGTCTCATTTTTCTGTAACATTGGCATATAATAATAAGTGCAAGCTTATGGGTTGTGTATTCATGGTTTGAATATTATTCTGAGAGTGAGTGTTTTGTATTGTCCCTCATAAACAAACCTAATTTAGTTGAGAGTGATAGGGATTTCTTTGTGGCGCACTATTGATTTCTAATTATTAAAAAAATCACAAATGGTGTATGCCGATAGGCATGTGCATTTCTCGATAAAGTGTTACTTGATAACTGTTTTGAGTGTTGATAGTTCATGTGACTGTAAATATAGTGTTCTGTGCTGCTTGAAAACTAGCAAATATTCTAAGTTGAGGGTGTTAATGTGACGACATAAGATCACATCTTTGATACTTTTGACTATGAATAAATGTTAATTCTTAAGCAACGATAGTATCGTTTCATGGTTTAACCACTAATTAAATTACACAGAAGATCATACAAAAGGGGAAAGGAAGCAAAATGATGGCTTCTAATGGTCCATCTAATAAACCGTCATATGTGCAATGGGATATCAAGCAGATTGTTACTAACCAGCTGCTAATACAAGATGACGACAAGGGCGAACGGGTAATCAAATGTGCTTCAGAGGACCAGCTTTTACATTTTAAATTTCAAATTTGTTGGAACTATAAATAGTAGTATATTTAAAGATTATTATTTTTATCAAGAACGCATTAACATTGTATGCTACGACTGAAGTTTATTGAGAGCTATTTTGGTCCTGAAATCGAAGTTTTGTTAAGTTTTCTTCACTTCCTAAGTAATTTTTTTATTAAATGAATAAAATTGAGTATTTGGTTTCAATTATCATCAACAGTTAAACCCCACAATCAAGAATTGTGGAATCCATGATGATTTTACCTAAATAAAGGATCTTTGCGGAATAAAATTTATTTTGTGATTGTATGTCTTGTTAGTTTTGTTGTTTTAATTGAATTCTAATAGTTGCAAATATTAGAACATGCTCTAGGTTTGACTTATTTGAGTAAAATGGTGCAAAACCTAGGAAATGAGTTGATAGAAAGGATCTGAAACTATTTAAACTCGTCTAATGATTGATGTTGTTGAAAGATTAACCAACTCAAAGTAAATATCGATGGTTTAAGGTCAACATTTTTAGTTCAGAAGAATAAGATTGATACATAATTAATTTGGTTGAGAAACAATTAAATATATTATGAAGTTTGATAATTTGGTATATTGGCACTACAAGATTAAATTTCATATTGACCCTAAATAAGTCATACAGTCTTGCATACGGCTTAGTTCTCACTACTAAAAAAAGGCCAAAAAGAGACCTAGAAAAGAGACCTCACGAGGTCTCTTTTCGGAAAAAAGAGACCGAAAAAGAGACCTCAACGCTAGGTCAGTAAAATGCAGGTCACTTTTTTACAGACACCTCATGAGGTCGCCAAACGGAGACCTCACGAGGTCACAAACAAATTATCTGATTTTTTACAAAAAAGAGACCTCATGAGGTCACTATTGTATTATTTAATTTAATTTTATATTTTTTATATAGAGACCTCATGAGGTCACAAATTTATTATATTATTTAATTTTATATTTTAATAAAGAGACCTCATTAGGTCGCTAAGATATTATTTAGTTTTATTTTATATTATTTTAAAGTAGAGACCTCATGAGGTCTCTGTTCTGCATTTATTTTTGGAGACCTCGTGAGGTCTCCATAATGAAATTTACGAAAAATATTATGCAGAATAGAGACCTCATGAGGTCTCTTTTCTGCATTTATAAAATATAAAATGTTAATTAGAGACCTGATGAGGTCTCTATTATGAAGTAGCTGAAAAAATTAATACAAATTGGAGACCTCATGAGGTCTCTTTTCTGCATTTATAAAATAGAAAATGGTAATTAGAGACCTCATGAGGTCTCTATTATGAAATATCTGGAAAAATTAATGCAAAAAAGAGACCTCATGAGGTCTCTATTATGAATTATCTGGAAAATTAATGCAAAAAAGAGACCTCATGAGGTCTCTTTTTCTGGTAAAAAACTGGCAGAAAATTATTATTTCTGCGGCTTCTCATCACCTGTCATTTTAATTCAGTACCCAAATCAAACTCAAAGAGCTTCAAAAACTCAATTGAAGCAATACATTTACTAAATATTCTCTTATCAACTCAATTGCAACTCACTTCAACATAATTATATATTAAACAAAAACCATGATATCCATAAGTTATATAATACATTCCAACGTTATCATGTATTCACAAAACAAATAATTCCCATCACAAAATTATAAAGTTAACAAAATGATCCATAA
>NC_028639.1:32303792-32306543 GCF_001406875.1 Solanum pennellii | reverse complement strand
TCTCAAGAAACATGTTATAGAATAACTCATCTCACAGACTGACAGATAAAATTTCAATTTCTGGCAACGAGATATGGTTATTGTCTTCAAGCTACTCGGCAGTATGCTAAACGGTAAGGAGGTAAGAGAGTTACAACCAACAATAGATAAATCAACAACCTGCTTCATTCCCTTAAAAAGAGGTGTCTCAAAAATAAATAAATTTACCTGGAGATGGAGGCGCTGCTGCTGAGGCAACTGCAACAGGCGGCGGCGCGAGAGCTGGCGATGAGCGAGAGGGTCGACAGAGAGCGAGGGTTGACAGAGAGCGATGAGCGAGAGGGTCGACAGAGAGAGAGAGAAAGAGAGAGGCGGTCGACGACGAGAAAGAGAGAGGCGGTCGTCGATCGTTGATCGCCTCCGACGACGAGAAAGAGAGAGGCGCGCGGTCGACGAGGTCAGTGAGAAAGAGAGAGGCGCGCAGTCGACCAAAAAAATTAAGAGAGAGGGAAGAAAGAGCTATTTTAATTTTGGCTAGGTTTTTGGTTTTGTTTAAGAGACCTCATGAGGTCTCTAACTTTTAAAATATTCAATTAAATTAAATAATTATTTTTAATTTAACAAGTATAGACCTCATGAGGTCTCTACTTGTTAAATTAAAAATAATAATTAAATTTAATTGAATAGTTAAAAAATTAGAGACCTCATGAGGTCTCCAATTTTATGAGAATTAGATTAAAAATTTAAAATTTTTAAATAAGTCAGGTAAAAAAAAAAATTATTCATTAAATTGACCTCACGAGGTCTCTCCTACATTAAAAAAAAATTAAAAGATATTAATTTAAATAGCGACCTCATGAGGTCTCTTATTATTGACCTATTTTTGAGGTCTCCATTTCTAGGTCTCTTTTTGGCCTTTTTTTAATAGTGTCTCGCCTTTTTTCATTTGGGATTCGACTCCAACATTGTTATGTTCTATATTTGACAACTATTGCGTTATACATCTTTAATGGAGGTGTAATTTAGGTGTATCAATATAATTACAACTCATTCACGCATCACTATCACGAGGCCCAAAGTGTCGGGTTGTGATGATTAAGCTTTAACTAGGTACATAGACCCTTCATCGTGATCGCCAGGGTAAACACAAGCAAATGCAAAAATAAAGAAATTGGTCTTCTCGAACGTGGATCCAAGTGTACAGATGCGAAGAACAAAGTTGGGTGCACCAGAAAGGGCTGCACCAGCTCAACTTTGAGTTGGCAAAATGTCTCGGTGAAGGCTCAAGATTCGTACAAAACCTCATGCACGCAAATACACTATACTACCTCACCAAATTTGATACTTGGAACTCAATGGAGATGTCAAAACTTTAAAGGAAGGTCATCTCGACAAAAAAAGGTTCCCACATCCAAAGCTCTATTTTTGGCCATTAGTTATAAGATTGCTTGAAATAAGTTCGGAAGCCTGGGGACATAGGCTAAATGTCCATGTAGAATAACATGTATGTTTCAAAGCTAACAAAACCCTTGAAATTGCGTTCTAAGGTCGTTTGCGTAAAGTTTTGACCAAAGTTAATTGATTAAACTTCAAAAGCTTCAAAATAGAAAAAATTGCTTAAAAACCAAATGAACACCCTAATGATTGAACTAGCAGTCCCAACAAGTCAAACTATAGAAAAGCTCTAAACGCCAAAAATACCCCAAACAAAGATTATAAGTTTATTAAATTCAAATACATATTATATGACTAGGTGAATATATAACTAAAATATTTTTAATACAAATGTATTATAAGTACTATGACTAAATTTCAAATGTTCCAGTACTATTTGTTGTAAATTCTTACCAAAATACCTTTATCACGAACACTTATCGAATTCACCAAAACTTGTACTTCACCACGAACTCTTGTAGGAAATTCTTATAGCTTGAGGCGTGTCGAATGACACTGTCCTTAAGGATATTTCACCCGGCATGAGTGTATCCCCGGGATTCAACAAGCGTATAAACTAGGAGCCAGAAACTAACAAAAATTTACAAATATAAACCCAGCAAAATAGTATAAGAACAAGAAGGATCACTCGTATATATATATATATNTGTGTAATGAAAGATAAATGGCTAAAGAATTGAATGCCAATTAAAAGGAAAAATAGGTTTAGATTTAAAAGGACTTTAATTAGTCTATTAATGCTATTAAAAGTGCACAAAAGTTTGATAAGAAAAAACGGTTGTCAACTGCCAGGCAATTGAATTTGCACAAGTTATTAAAAAGTTTTCAAGAATATTATATTTTTGAGATATTAATATTATTTTTCCAACACTATTTAAATTAATTTGCATATTATATAGTGTATTCTAATATGTATATCATACTGAAAAATAAATTTATAATATATTAGTTATATATTCATCACGTTCATTGAAACATCCCTATAATATATATAATATAATGAATTCGAAATGTATTACAATTGTCGTTTGTATTTATTTCTTTTATTGATGATGTAAAGAAATTATAATATACAATTTTCCTATAATTTTCATATACATGGATAAAATTTTGGAAAGATCAATCTTAATATCTTCAAAGAAAATATATGTTATTTCTTCATGAAAATCCTTAAACATTAAAATATAAGTTGAAAGAATTTCTCAATTGTTTTCAATAATACTCAATCCAAAATCAAGTCTTAAGTAAGGATAATTAAATTTTTTTAAAAAAAACAAGAAGAGAAAAAGATGGAAGAAAAGAGAAGAAGGGGGAGGG